>NC_134093.1:4165263-4465263 GCF_000715075.1 Nicotiana tabacum
ATTAAACCCATATCGAGCCAAACCTCATCCCAAAACCTTCGTATACTGTTGATAATAAAAGGAACACGCGAAATTTCATGAACAGTTACCAGATCAACAAGTTATGGATCCCTCTCACCCCAACCCGAACCATAATCCCTTTCTGAGACGACTTTCAATATTATACTCACGAATATACCAAAATCAAACCTGATAGTACCCATTCTAGGTCCACTGACCTTATATTACTAAACACAATTGTTCCATAGACATGCCTCACCAATATAACTCAGAGCCACAACTCGTGCGGAAACAATTCAAATGTACCCAGTCATGAAAAATGACTCAAATGAGAGAACTACCCCGCAAGATTAACAAGTACCTGTACAACGAAATGCTGAAAATTCATCATACACCGTAGAACCGCCACCCGATTCTAACACAAGGTTCATGTAATATACTCCGAGCCACCCTGCTCCCAATTAATAACGACGAAAAGGTAAATGACAAAAATACAACACAAAACCTGAAAGGACATAACCATTACTCTATCGATCATGCAATACACCAAGTACTCATCACTCTCAAATTCCTCTATAAAGCTCAAATAGAACTACACCATCTGTGCACATAGCCAATGAATCACAACTATTTGTGGCATAAAGGAGTAACTCACTGATCATTTGAGAACACGAATAAGTTCAACATCAACCGAATGACACATCCCTCAATAATAGCAGTATGGGGCCAACCATTCAGGCTCGGTGTAGAATACACATCTTAATTGGGCCTGCCCATGGAGCCCCAAATCAACTCGGGTTACCCACAGATAGATAAAAATTCCTCCGAAAATCCATAATGACTTAATCATAACACATTTCATCATCCGGCTAGCTCCGGCCACAACTTCACAGTCCACAACCATGAAATAATCTGCTCCTGGGAACTCCCAATATCCAAATCCATAGAACACGCGAATCACCATATTTGATTCCATCTCCACCGCCCGAATACCTAACACCTCTCTCATACACGATCATCCCACGAGAAATACTTTGAAAGTTCTTCCGTACCACTTGACAAAATTTGAATATCATTAGTCTATCAACCATGCGAGTACCGCAATACTAATTTATACATCTGTAAGTCAAAATATAATGCACCTTATGAAGTCCGCCGCTTTGTCATACAACACCAAGTAGTAATAGTATTCATGTAATTATTTGAAACTGTCCATGTTGTCCAACATTCGTTACCTTCTCTTCAAGACTGTACTGCCACCTTGTACATGAAAATCTAGCTTTCGTACAACACATAATATCTATCTTGCCATCATGTGAATAGCACAAGAATCTTATTATCAACTTTGAGTCACCAATAATTTACATACCATTTTAGTTAAAAACATTTCTCTTGCTTCTTTCCAGGAGGAAATCACAGCACACAACACGTTCTCCACACCGGTAGAAATCATCAAGAATACTTTGAAATCCATTTGCACATAATCATGCCCTTAAAACTAAATTCCTCTAACTCGACCAAGCCACGCAGGTCGCCAAGTCTAGGTGTATTGCCACAAAGCTCCTGTAGAAACCCCCCACATCATAAGTACCCAAAGAACCGATCTTATACATTACCATACTGATCCAATCTACTACCCAGTTGTCCTATTTTCTCTGAGTCCCTTCCGAATTTGTCTTCAGATTGATACTTCTTCTTGCTAAAATACCATGATCTTTAACCACAACTCACCCTACAAACCTTAGCAGAGAAGGACAATGCCCTGCGACCCATAAGCAATTGTATTCTTCTTAAGCACCTTCAAAAATACCACAACTATAACACTCACTCTGAAAATACATTATGTGAATTTAAAATTGTTCTTCTTACCTTCCTTACACAAAATGTAGAATCCATAGTCATATAGAATTTTCGCAAGTCCAGGCACCATCAAACGCAAATCTCGTATTTTATCCATACACAAGTCTGGAAACATTCTCAATTGCTATATATAATTCTCAAACCCAGTGGAATTTTCTCGTCTCCCACTTTGCTCAAATCTAATTGCACTGCCCAAATGGGCCAAAAGACATGTGCCCTATTAGCACAACAATACTCAAAGAAGTAACTCTACTTTAACACCACATATCAAATTAATACTTCGTGCGCACTACATCATTCACCAATAACAACTCACTCATCCCACTATTTATTTTTCATATACTCATCCGTGCAATATAATCCGTAACCAGGAATTTTCCTTATTCGAGTCATTTTCGAACTCCACCTCTGCAAGTGATCACTGATTCCCAAGTATACTTTAGACCCAAACAAAATTTGACACATACCCATGAATTGATTTGTCTATAGCAGGCTTCCCCACTTGGATCAAAGCCATAGATTAAAACACTCCATAATTCACAATACCCATACCCTATTCTGTCATAATACTGTAGTCAGTGCCACAAAATTCTTCTCAAGCTCATGGAATGCGAACCATAAAAATACCCCAAATCATCCGCTAAGATCACAATCATTCTCTTGATACTCAGCTCGACTTTCTCTTCCAAATTCAAATTAAAATCTCCACACATACGCCCCACTGGCAAAAAACACCCTCTACTCATATTACAAGGAACATACCTACGTAGATTACTCTCCAGGAGATAACCCACCTCCCTAGCCTCAAATTGGTATCTTGTTATATCTTTTCGCAGCCACAATTTCTACGCAATCACTAAATCTTTCTGAGTCCAAACTCGTTAATCAGACCTGAGAGTTTAATTTGTATCACAATTTAAACACGTGAAAGATCTTTCAAAAAATTCACACTTGAGTCTGTACGTCACATCAAATCAAAAATCAAGCATCCAATGGCCTTCCCTTTACATGTGAAGGAAACACTTCTCGTTATGTTTAAATCATCTTAACACGTCCCACGGTCACATCATACCCATCATACCGCCATTTCATCGCTCATCGTGCCACAAATTTCACTGTAGGGTCATCACGGGACATATAAGTCCAATTGCACGAGTTACAACTGAAGCTACTAAGATTAAGGTGCGGTCTAACCATGGCCTCAAGTCCTCCAAACTGGCCCACCACCAAAACACAGAATACTCACCTCGAACCTCGTTCATATAATCACAAGTCGGCAATGCACAGCTGATACTGAGCGCTCATATGCGCATACGTATACGTGGAAGTAATTCAAAGAGTTTATGTCTCAAGCTGAATCAATCTCGCACGATAAGGAAAGAAAAATGGGAAGTATGTATCCTAAATTCCCTGTAGCCTCTCGAAGATAAGTATGGACGTCATCATACCGATGCACAAGACTCTACCAGATACTTGCTCATGACTTGTAGAACCTATGAACCTAGAACTCTGATACCACCTTGTCACGACCCAAAACCCAACTAGTCGTGATGGCACCTAACCGATCCCGTTAGGTAATCCAATTTCCAACTTACCAATTTCAATAATAATTATTAAAGCAATTTAAGTGAATAAAGATCCTAATCTTATACAATCCCCAAGAACTGGTAGTACAAATCATGAGCTTCTACGAATAAAGTATACAAAGCGGAAAAGAAATGAATACATAGTCTGTTTGAATAATACATAAACAGAGCTTTTATAAATCTAAAGCTACCCTGAATAAGAGGTAGCTACAACAGGAATGCAGGTACATCTTCAAATCCCGCAACCATCGAGCACAGCAGCAACGACAGCCAACATCTGCACGCAATGTGCAGAAGTGTAGTATTAGTACAACCGACCCCATGTACTGAGTAAGTAAGAAACCTAGCCGTAGGTTGAAAGTATTGACGAGCTTCCACCAAGGTCGGATCCAAAACCAATAGTCCAGAACAATCCATAAGAACCTAAAGCAAATAATACCAGAAGTAACTCAGGGATAAAATACTCAGCCAAATAATGATTTTAAAAATCAATAGTAGTTCTTTCTTTCAAATACATCAGTGTAAACCCAAATCGTTTACCAAAGTTGCCAATAATATAAATAGTTTGAAAACAATAAATTTCTCCAAAAATCTTCTCAATAATAAATAATATGTTTCATTTTCCTTCCGGATAACCCGTGTAAAACAAATGCATAACTATTCATGTATGTCATGTGTGCATGCCAATGCGATGCAACTCAGTGATAAAATCATAAACAACCCCTCGGGCAGAATATCACTCATATACAGCCCTTCGGGCAAACCTCATAGCCACTCGTACCACTCGGGCATATCTCACAATCACACTTGCCACTCGGGCATACCTCACAATCACTCATGCCTCCCTTTCACTCAGCACTCGGCACTCGCACTCAGTAGGTACCTGCGCTCAGTGGGGGTGTGTACTGACTCCGGAGGGGCCTCTTCAGCCCAAGCGCTATAATCTGCACGGACAACTCACATGTTGCACGGACAACTCATGTGCTATAATAATAAAGTATGCTGCAAGCGGGCATCCCCGATCCACACTCATCCTCACAATCAGGCCCTCTACCGATATCAAACATGTTGCGGCGTGCAGCCCGATCCCAAAAATATGCAACATGCTGCGGCCTGCAGCCCGATGCCATAAATATCCTCAAAAATCAGGCCCTCAGCCTCACTCAGTCATAAACCTCTCAAGCCACTGGGGCATTTTAGTAAAACAGGGCATTTGGCCCAAAACATTTATATGCACCAAAATAGAGTCATAAAACTGAGTTATGATATGCAATAAATGAATATGATTGAATATGAATTTTCAATTTAAAATAAATAATTCACAGCAATATGACCTTTGTGGGTCCCAATAATACTGGTACGTAGCCTCTATCATGATTTTTAATATGCTTTTCAGCTTAATTTCTCTAACTCATAAAACGCATGGAAAATGGCAAGATCATTTAACTACAAAATTCCACAGAAAAAATTATGTCACAATTTCTATAGTGCACGCCCACACGCCCGTCACCTAGAATGTGCGTCACCTCCCAACAATTCACGAAATATATATATTCAGGGTTCATACCCTCAACTCCAAGATTAGAAGAGTTACTTACCTCGAACATGCCAAATCCAATGTCGAGCAAGCTAAGCGATGCTCCAGAAATTCCATTCTGCGCGTATAAACTTCCAAGCGGCTCGAATCTAGTCACAATAATTTGACTCAGTCCACACAATTTTTAATAATTATTTCCATATCAAAACGCTAATAATTTCCATAAAATCTAAAATTATGCCACAAAAATCACCTGTGGGGCTCACGTCTCAAAATCCAACGAAACTCACAAAATATGAAAACCCATCCAATTACAAGTTCAACCATACTAATTTCACTCAAATCTGACTCCAAATCGGTATTCAAACTTGACAAATTCGTTTTATGACATTATAGAAATTTCCTTCTATTACTCTTGAAGATTCAATAATCTTACACCAAAAATGAAGATAAATTCATGGAATATAATCACAAGGGAGTTAAGAACACTTATCCCAAGTTGTGTGGAAAATGTACTCTCCAAAAATCACCGAACCCGAGCTCCAAAATGTCCAAAATGAGAAAAGAATCTCGGAACCCTTATTTTAAACACTGCCCAGGCATTTCCGCACCTGCGGTGCCTGGGCTCGCACCTACGCATCCGCATTTGTGGAACAAATTGTGCGCCTACAGACAATGCCAACCTTTAAAAACCTTGCATCTGCGGCGCCCTTCTCGCATATATGGGCTCGCAGATGTGCAAACCCTTCACATCTGCGTTTGCCCCAGGCCAGCCCCAGTCCGCATATGCGCAACACCTTCGCACCAGCGGCCTCGCAGATGCGGCAAATTCCTCGCACCTGCGAGCACTGCCCAGTCCTGCTCTTGGCCGCTTCTACGACTTATTTCATGCACATGCGGCTTCGCACCTACGATCAAAATCTTCGCAGGTGCGATCACACCAGTAGGCAGCAGTTCCAGCATTTCCTTAAGTCCAAATTTGATATGTTAACCGTCCGAAACTCACCCGAGGACTCCGGGACCTCAATGAATTGTATCAACAAGTCCCATAACATAACACGGACCTACTCGAGGCCTCAAATCACACCTAACAACATCGAAACGATGAATTCCTCCACAATTCAAAATCAACGAACTTTAAACTTTCAAATTCTACATCTTGTGCCGAAACACATCAAATCAATCCGGAATGACTTCAAATTTTGCGCATAGGTCACATTTCACATTAAGGACCTATTCAAATTTCTAGAATCGGATTCCGACCTCGATATCAAAAAGTCAAACCCCCGGTCAAACTTCTCAAAAATTCAACTTTTGGAAATTCAAGCCAAATTCCACTACAAACCTCCAAATAATTTTCTGGTTCCAAAATCACCATACGGAGCTATTGGAATCATCAAAATACGAATCTGAGGTCGTTTACACATAAGTTCGCATCCGGTCACTATATTAACTTAAGCTTTAAATCTTGGAACTAAGTGTTCCAGTTCATTTTAAAACCTCACTGGACCCGAACCAATTATCCCCGGCAATTCACACAACAACTGTAAAGTAAAATTTGAGAAGTAAATAGGGAAACGAGATTGTAATACTCAAAACGACCGGCTAGGTCGTTACACTTGATAAGTATGATTTTGAATCATATCCAACTTGTGAATCTTGTCTCAAAAGAAAAATGACCGAATCTCCATTTAATGGAAGTGGATAAAGAGCATCTGAATTATTGGGACTAATTCATCGTAAACATGACCAAATTTTCATTTACCGGATGTTGACTTATGTGTAAACGTTCTCGGAATTTAATTATGATGGTTCCATTAGCTTCGTTAGGTGATTTTGGACTTAGAAGCGTGTCCGCAATATGATTTGGAGGTCCATAGTGGAATTAGGCTTCAATTGGCGAAAGTTGAAAATATGGCAATTTCGGTCGGTAGTAGAAAATTTGATATCGGGGTCGGAATGGATTTTTCAGAAATTGGAGTAGGTTAGTGGTGTTATTTGTGATGTGTATGTAACATTTGGTGTCATTCAGGCGTGGTTTGTTAGGGTTCGGCATTGTTTGTGGTATTCAGAAGTTTAGAAGTTCTTAAGATTGAATCCGAGGGTAATTTGGTGTTTTGATATTGTTTTGAGTGATTCGAAGGCTCGACTAAATTTGTATGTTGTTATATGACTTGTTGGTATGGTTGGTTGAGGTCCCAAGGGGCTCTGGGTGATTCCGGATGGTTAACGGATTCTTTGAACTTGGAAAAATGCAGCTAAAGCTTCTTCTACTCGGATGAGTTTCCGCAGAAGCGGCTCCGCAAATGCGGATATTGGACCGCAGGTGCGGTTTTGCTGGGTAGAAAGTATAAAAAGAGGACTTCGAGATTTTTCCTCATTTTCACAATTTGGAACACGGACTTTGGAGCTTTTGGAGAGATCTTTGAAAGGGATTCAAGGATATTCACTGAGGTAAGTTGCTTGAGCTTTAATACTACTAGCTATGGTGTTTTTTCCGTTGTTTTCTCACCTAATTAGTGGGACTTTTGAAGCGAAATAAGGGGTTGCTTGGGATTTTGGAGAGAGTAATTTGGGGGTTTGATGAATTTAGTATGGGTAGACTCGGGAGTGAATGAGCTTTCGGGTTTTTTTGACTTTTGTCAGATTTTAAGACGTGGGCCCGGGGGCCCGGTTAGAGTGAATTTCGGGATTTGGCCCATAATTTGGTATTTTCCTTATAGGATTCATTCTTTAGCTCATATTGATCATATTTTATTGCCTATGGCTAGATGCGGGTCAGGTGGAGGCCAGTACGAGAGGAAAGGGCTTTTCGGGGTAGGAGTTCTACGCGGTTGAGGTAAGTAACAACTTTAAATCTGGTGTTGAGGGTATGAAACCCGGAGTTTGGTATAATGTGACTGTTTGGAGGTGGCACCCATGCTAGGTGATGGGCGTGTGGGTGTACGCCATGAGGGATTGAGACTTGGTCCATCCCGGGAGACTGTGAAATCTAATAGCCTTTATTTGTGTTTATATGCATTCCTGTCTAATAGAACTTGACTACCTTTCATGTTAGAAATCATGCTTAGGCAATATTCCTGCTCGTGGTAGTTATATTTAGTCATAGTGATTCTTGTAAATGTTTACGTCAGTCTCTGTTATTTTCCCGTATGATATACTCTAACACTTTAATTTGGGTTGTTTTCCCTTTCTTTATTGAGAGCTATGAGATTAGAGAGGTTCATGACTGAGTAAGGCCGAGCGCCTGTTTGTGAGATATTATACTATAGCACGTGAGTTGTCCGTGCATCACGTGAGTTGTCCATGCTGATCCTTATATTATACTATAGCACGTGAGTTGTCCGTACATCATGTGAGTTGTCCGTGCGGATCCCGATATTTATACTATGGCACGTGAGTTGTCCGTGTAGATTATAGCACTTGGGCTGTAGGAGCCCCTCATGAGTCTGAACACCCCCAGTGAGCGCAAGTACCTATTGAGCATGTGCATTGAGGGCTGAGAGTTGAGTGTCGAGTTGTTGAGAGTTGGAGTGATTGTTTCCCTGAGAGGTTGTACTTCTTTTCATTTGTTGATGCACTTAGTTCTATCTGTCATTGTTGTGAAATTCCTGAAGGATTCTATATCTGGAGTACATGTACTTTAACTGTATAAAACTGATTTGACTTATACTACCGGATTTAATAGTATGTCTATTCTTTGCTGGAATTATTGAAAATAAACTATACTGTATAGCTCGTCGCTGCTTCTCAGTTCCTTATTTATTTCTGTTACTTGCTGAGTTGGTTGTGCTCATGCTACACCCTGCACTTCATGTGTAGATCTAGGTATGTTTGATCATGGAGGTCGTTGAGTTCGGGCGCGATTGAGTATCGGAGACTACGAGGTAGACACTGGTTGTATTAGTTTGGTTATCTAATACAACCCTATGTTGGGCTATTGACGCTCATGACCTACGAGGTAGACGCTCATGACCTATTGACACCCCTATGTTGGGCTATTTTCCGCACTTATGTTTTATTTGGATTTTACCCCGTATTTATGAGAAACTCTGGTTATTCTAAATGTCTTAATTCACTTCTATAATATTTTGAAAGTGTTTTGGAAAGGCCATCTTGCCTAGTAACACGATAGGTGCCATCACGACGGGTTAGGTTTTGGGTCGTGACACTCACATACCATGCCTTCGATCACAAAAGCGAGAATTTTCTCGCAAAAGAGACAAATAGTCTGCAAAAGCGGAATCTGGGCAGAATCATAAGGACCAAAAATTGTCATTTCTTCATTTTCGATTTTGGATCTCGGTTCTTGGGCGATTTTGAGGATTTTCTCACAAGATTGGTTGGGGTAAGTGTTCTATATCCTAAAGTGATTATATTTCATGAATATATGGTTATATTTATCGTTTAGACAGATTTTAATAGAACAAATCAAGATTTTTGCAAAATCTTCCAAAAACAAAAATTTAGGATTTGGAGGTCGAGTTGTTATCGAAATTTGATAAAATTTGTATGGTTGAACTCGTATCGGAATGGGTGTTCGTATTTCATGAAAAATGTCGGGTTCCAATAGGCGAGCCCCACGTTGACTTTTGTTGACTTTTTAGAATAAATTTTTAAGTCGACGTTTTATTATTCGAAATTTGTTTCCAATGAATTTTAATGAAATTATACAATTAATTTAGATAGATTTGAGCAGTCCGGAGGTCAATTCAAGCAAAAAGGCGATTTTGGAATATCGACATAACTTTAAAAAGGTAAGTATCTTGCCTAACTTTGAGTGGGAAAATTACCCATTAGGCATCGAGTCTTATGTGTCATTTGTGAAATGTGAAAGACTGTGTACGCGAGGTGACGAGTACGTACTCGGGCTTATATGTGCAAATTTTTTTTGGGTTTAAGTCTTAGACATTATTGTGTAGTAAATTAGATAATTGTTGGCATTTGTTAAATCATCTATTTTTCATGCCTAAATCCTTGTTTGTTGAACATATTTTTATATGACAATTTGACATGACTGTTACTTGAATATTTATGTAAATTCTGTGTGCTTGTTGATTTGATATTTTCTGGAAATAATTATATTTGGGATTTTCCATCTACAAATAATTGATGAAATAAGTTAAACTAAGGCGTTAATATAATTATCAAGAATTTGAATTAATGAAGGCGTTGCCCTATACTGAGTATTTTCCATATTTGTTGATGTTTTGAGGTTTTATACACATTGTGAGGAGCCTTGGGCTAATTGTTGTGAAATTAATTGATTTTGTTATATATTTGGAATTGGTTATGTCCATTTGGCAAATTGTGATATGAATTGATTTTTATTATATTGCCGTGATAATATTCCGTGTAAATTATTGTGTTATTTGAGTTATTATTTTGAGGATATAAGGGTGGCATTCCGTTGTTGATGTTATGTGAGTATAAGGACGGTATTTTACTATTGTTATGTGTGTTGGGATATTGTATGGGCGGAGTGATAAGGGTGGCTATATGAGAGATATGGGTGGCTATTCTCAGTTATGATATGTGATGGTGTGGAGTTATTGCGTTGTGATTTTCCTTGTGTTTGTTTCTATATTTTGTGCAATTTGTCTTGTTGTTTCGGTAAACTTGATAATAGTCTAATCTATGTTGAAATTGGGAGTCTGTGACTATTGCCAGGCGGATTATGAAATGAAATGTGGGCACAAGGTGTCGTGAGTACATAATGATGATATTTGCACGTGAATTGTCCGTGCAGTTATGATATGAAATGTGGGCACGAGGTGCCGTAGTTAAATAATGATAATATTGGCACGTGAGTTGTCCGTGCGGTTGTGATTAAGAAATTGGCACGAGGTGCCGTGGAAATATGAAAGTGGGCTGACACCCGTATTTTATGATTTTGAAATGAGGTGTCACATGGTGACTTTTATTCGAAAGATATTTATTTGAAGGAATTATATTTGAAATAAATTTATTTGAAAGAATTATATTTGAAAGATATTTATCTGAAAGATATTTATTTGAAGGAATTATATTTGAAAGATATTTATTTGAAAGAATTATATTTGAAAGGTATTTATTTGAAGGGAGTATATTCAAAATATATTTGTTGGAAAGTATTATATCCTGAAGATTATTATTTGAGAAGCATATAGGCGAAAGATTTATATTTGAAGGACTTGATTTAATTGGGTATACTTGTATTTATTATTTGTTCAGCAATATTAATGGTGTTCTTGTTACCCTGTTGAGCATATCATTGGTTGATGAGTGTTGCCGTTATTGTTATTTGTTTCCTATTATTTTTGTATACTATATTGCATAGGTTATTAGATTAGTGAATGTCTTGACTGTACCTCGTCACTATTCCACTGAGGTTAGTCTTGATACTTACTAGGTACAGACTGTGATGTACTCATACTACACTTCTGCACATTTTGTGCACAACTAGGTATTGGAGATATCGGACTCGGACAGTGTTAAAGTGAGATCGTAAGGATTCAAGGTAGAGCTGCTTGGTCGTCGCAGTCCCTTGGAGTCTTTCCATTTTATTGTACTGTTAATTATTAATCAAACAGTATTGAGTATTCGATCCTTGAGATCATTCTATGTATTCAGTTAGAGTTCGTGACTCAGTATTATCAGTCTTTTGAGGTTTTCATATTTGTTCCGCAGTTGGCTTCGATTATCTTTTTTTTTTTAAATGACATGAAAGGTAATAGTAATCGACTTACCTAGTCTTAAAGACTAAGTCCCATCACGACGCCAACGGTGGAATTTTGGGTCGTGACAAGTTGGTATTAGAGCTTTAGGTTCAAAGGTTTTACGAGTCTAGTAGAGTCTTGCAGATCTGTACGGAGACATTTGTAATTATCTTTGAAAGGCTAAAGAACTGTTCGGAAATTTCCACTTCTTTCATTCTTGTCGTGCAGAATTTGTTGAATTTGGAATTTGAGCCTTTGCATCTCTATTCTCTCACATATGATGTTGACACATGCTACCGGGTCAACTGAGCAGACACCCAACGCATACTTCTAGGGCCGCAAGAGGCCGGGGCCAAGGTAGAGTCCGATGACGGGCACATTCCACGACTAGCTGTGATGACCCAAAGGATCATCTTGTGAATTAAGACTCTATTCCCAGCCCGTTAGCCTTAAAAACCTTATTTTTACTCACCTCGATTTGCGTGCACAGTCCGAGCGTAAATTCGGAAAGCCTTTATGTGGAAATTTATGAAGTAATAATTTTTGGGATTTAAAATTATTTTTTTGTTGAGTTTAGTGAACGTTTTGAGTAAACGCACTGGGATCTGTGTTCCGACGTTCCCGGAAGGTCCGTACTAAAATATGCGATTTGAGCGTATGCCCGGAATCGAATTCCGAGGTCCCTAGTTTGAGAAATAAATTTTTGATGAAAATTGTAAGACTAAAATTCTATGGATTTAAAGAAATTGATTAATGTTTGATCTTGTTGGTATCTATCCCGTATTTTGGTTCCGGAGCCCGGTATAGGTTTAATATAATATATAAGTCATGTATGTGAAATTTGGTAGAAATCGGAGTTGATTTGAAGTGATTCGGATGTCCGGTTGAGAAGATAGTAGTTTTGAAATGTTCTTGAGGAATTCATGAGTTTTGGTGCTAAATCCATAGTTTTAGGTGTTATTTTTTTGATTTGATCGCACGAGCAACTTCGTATGATGTTGTTAGACTTGCGTGCATGTTTAGTTTGGAGCCTCGAGGGCTCGGGTAAGTTTCAGATAGGCCACGAGATGTTTTGAACTGAGAAACTTTTGCTGGTATAACTGAACCTGTTGCAGGCCTCTGATCTCGCATTGGGGTAGGTGTTCCTTATACTATATTGATTATATTTCATGACTTCATACTCATTTATATCATGAATCCGTGAATTTATGTAAGAAAAATCAGATTTTTATAAATTCTTCCAAAAACGAAAATTTAAGATTTGAAGGTCCATTTGATATCGGAATTGGATAATTTTTGTATAGTTGGACTCGTCTCGGAATGGGTTTTCGGATTTCGTAAGTTTTTCCTAAATTTTGATTGAGAGCTCAGTAGAAGGTAAAATTTGGAGAGATTTTCGGAGGATGTTTTTGGGTAATGATTCCTAACTCCTTTATGGTTATATTCCACTAATCTATGGTTGATTCCATCGTTTAATTTCAAATTTTGGGGTTGAAATTGGGAAACATTTGGAAGCACTTCTTCAACAAAGATTTCGAGTTTTGAAAGGAGAGTTGTGGTCGGATTTAATTAATTTTTATATGGTTAGACTCGTGAGTAAATGTGTGTTCGTATTTTGTGACCTTTACCCGATTTCGAGACCTAGGCCCCACGTGCGATTTTTGAGTTAATTTTCGAATTTTTGTTAAACTGTTGATTTCTTTAATTAGATGAGTCTATTATGGTTGTATTTATGATATGTAATTGCTTTTGTCTAGATTTGGGCCATTCGGAGCCAGATATTCATTTGAAAGGCATTGTGACCGATTGATTGAGCTTGGTTCGAGGGAAGTGGCTTGCCTAACTTTGTGTGGGGGAAATCCCCTTATGATTTGGAACTATTGTGATATGTGAGCACCGTATACGTGAGGTGACGAGTACGTACACGAGCTAGTTGTGGAAGAAAACACGATTTTCTTACTGAGCAGTAACCTGTTTTCCTTTTATTTTTATTTATACCATTTTAATGAGTATTAATCTATTTTCATTCTTATTTGAGTTATTCCAATATGTGTAGCTATCTTGTTTGGTCTAATACAACATGTCTACGTGTCTTAATTGCTTGTGTGAACTCTGTGCAGCATGCTTAGTGAATTTTCCTTCTTCTTTCTTGACTGGTACTTAGTCTAAATCGTAAGATTTTGTGATGTAGTTGCATTTCTATTATTTGAGCTGCATATTTACTTTGGAACTACTAAACGATATTCTGGGAGATCTCCCTGTACCGCATATTTACTTTGGGACTATGGAACAGTATTCTGGGAGATCCCCCTGTACTGCATATTTACTTTGGGACTACGGAACGGTATTCCGGGAGATTCCTCTATCTTGCATATTTATTTTGGGACTACGAAACGGTATTTAAGGAGATCCCCCTGCACATATACGTTTCTGTGTACTGAGCTGTTACCTTTTATGATTTCATTGTTGTTAAATTTCAGCCTTTATTTTATTGCGGCATTACACTCTATATTTTTTTATTATATATTTACCAGTAGGGCCCTGACCTGACCTCGTCACTTCTTGACCGAGGTTAGGCTTGGCACTTGCTGGGTACCGATTGTGGTGTACTCATCCTACTCTTTGCACATATTTTTCGTGTGCAGATCCAGGTACTCCTTATCAGCCACACTATCGGTGAGTCGGAACAGCTTTGGAGATTTCAAGGTATATTTGTCGCGTCCGCAGACCTCAGAGTCCCCTTCTACTCTTTCTCATGTACATTATCTTCAGTATTTTTTCTTTGTTAGACTCTGATTTATAGAGACACTAGATCTTTTCCTTCTGTAGTTTGTGATTCACGATGTTCCGGGTTTTGGGATTGTTGTGTATTTTTGAACGGTTAGTTGTTGAAAATTATGTTTTCATTTCATTATTCCGCATTTGTTAGGCTTACCTAGTCGTAGAGACTAGGTTCCGTCACAACGTCATACGGAGGGAAAATTTGGGTCATGACAACCTTGACTCCTTGCGATCACATTTTAACTCTTTCCGAGTCCAATATCTCCAACACCTGACTCTATACAAAATGTGCAGAAGTGTAGTATGAGTACATCACGGTCAGTACCCTGTAAGTATCCAGACTAACCTCAGTGGAGTAGTGACGAGGTATAGTGAAGACACTCACTAGTCAAATAACCTGTGCAATATAACATACAAAAAAATAGAAAACAAATAGCAGTGATAGCAACACCAATCAACTAGTGATTTAAATAGCAAAGCAATAAGAACACCATAAATATTGCTCAAACGAATAATAAACACAGGTACAACCAATTAATCAAGTCCTTCAAAATATACATATTTTATCTATAAGTTTTTCAATACAAGTCTCTAGAATATAATTATTTTCAATAAATATATTTCGAATATACTTCCTTCAAATAAATATCTTTCCATTATAATTCTTTCAAATAAATATCTTTCGAATATAATTCTTTCAAATACATATCTTCCGAATATAATTCTTTCAAGTAAATATCTTTCAAATATAATTCTTTCAAGTAAATATCTTTCAAATATACTTCTTTCAAGTAAATATATTTCTAATATAATTCTTTCAAATAACTATATTCTAACATAATGTTTTCAAATAACAGTCATCATGTGACACCTCATTTAACTTTCCTGACGTGGTAAATATATTCAACATATCATATCAAATGGCACGGCATACCTTCGTGCACTTGTCTCATTCTCACCCAATTTATATATGTAGATCAAATCGATTGGCACCCTGTGCATACATATAACAGTACCAACTAGGTGGGAGAAATGCCAATAACAATAAGAGAAATAAAGTGGAGGCACACAGGAAGCAACAACGACTACAAGTCACATAGAAAACATAGGTGCAAAAAAACATCTCAAGATAAAGTTATGAATGTATACACAACAAAACGATATCACAATATAATGTGTGTCTCTCGTCATCGCCTGCACGGAAACATCCTTCGTGCCATGACTATATGATAATATAAAAATAATGGAACGACATCACCCTTCGTGCTTTTACTCTCATCCTCACCTGATAATATAAATGAAATGGCACGGCATCACCCTTTGTACTTTACACTCTCAATGGCACGGAATAACCGTTCGTGCTTTACACTCTCAAATGGCACGACATAACCCTTCGTGCTTTACACTCTCTCATATGATAATATAATTCAAATGGCACGGCATCACCCTTCGTGCTTTACACTCTCAAATGGCACGGCATCACCCTTCGTGCTTTACACTCTTCCTTACCAAGCACATGTATATAATTAACAAGCAAGGTAGGAAGCATAAATAACATCAAGGAGACTGTTTAATCCACAACACAATACAACAATTCATACCACAATTTAACACTGAGCACAACCAAATTCCAAATATGTAGCATAATCAATATATTTCTCAACAAATAGCCCAATGCTCCACGCAACGTATATAAATCCTCAAAACAATCAACAGAGGTGAAAAATACTCAGAAGAGGGCATCGCCTTCATTAATCCAAATTCTTGATAATTATATTAACTCATCAATTTAAACTTATTTAATAAATATTTTCAGATAAGAATTCCATCATGAATTTAATTCCAAGAAAAATATCAAATCAACAAACACACGGAACTCACATAAAATCCAAGTGACAAAAATAACAAATTATTATATAAAATACAAACTCGACAAATAAGGGATGAGGCATGATAATTCAAGGATTTGCCAAATTCCAATAATTATCCAATTTAATAGATAAAGATGCCTATAACTTTAAACCAATAAAATTTTCATATATAAGCCCGAGTACGTACTCGTCACCTCGCGTACACGGCGTCTAATCACACAATTTCCACATAAGACTCAATACCTAAGGGGTAATGCCCTCACTCAAGGTTAGGCAAGACACCTTTTTTGAAGTTAGACCGATATTCCAAAATTGCCTTTTTGCTTGAATTGACATCCAGACAGCTCAAATCTATACAAATTAATTGTACAACTTCATTAAAATTTAGCGGAAACAATGCCGGATAATAAAACGTCGACTTAATATTTTATTCTAAAAAGTCATCGCATGGGCCCGCCTCTTGGAACCCGACATAATTTTCACAAAATACGAACACCCATTACGATACAAGTTCAACCATAGCGATTTTATCCAATTCCGATAACAACTCGACCTCCAAATTTTAAGTTTTTACAAAATCCCAATTTCCTCCATTAAACTCGAATTAAACGATGAATATAACCATAGATTCATGAAATATAATCACTTTAGGATATAGAACACTTACCCCAACCAAGCTTGTGAAAAATCCCTCCATAATCGCCTAAATCCGATCTCCAAAAATCCAAAACGAAAATGAAAAAATGACCAAGTTCAATCCTTATGTTTCTGCCTAGTTTCGCACATGCGGTCACATTTGTCGCACCTCTGAGCTCGCTTTTGCGAGAAAATTCTCACTTCTCCGACATCCACAGGCCACTGCCATCTCTTACCTACGGAAGAGCTTCCTCTTCTACGGTCACGCAGGTGCGGAAAATGCATCGCACCTGCGACCATTTCCATCGCAGGTGCGATTGCACCAGAACTGGAAAAATTCCAAAATTCCTTTAACAACAATTTTGATCTGTTTAACTATCTAAATCTCGCTCGAAGCCCCCGGGACCTCAACCAAAAATACCAACATGTCCCAAAATAAAATACAAACTTAGTTGAGGCTTTAAACCACGTCAAACTATGCCGAAATTACAAATCGTGAATCAAATCGAATTATGAGTTTTCAAATCTTCCAACTTCTATATTTTGAGCTGAAACGTATCAAATCAATCCGGAATGAGTTCAAATATTGTACACAAGTCATAAATGACATAATGGATATGTTCCAATTTTTGGAATCAAATTTCGAGCCCGATATCAATATAGTCAACTCCCAGTCAAACTTTCTAAAAATCTTCCATTTTTCAACTTTCGCCAAAATGCGTCAAATTGCCCTACGGACTTCCAAATCCAAATACAGACATACGCCTAAGTCCAAAATCACCATATGAAGCTATTGACATTATCAAAATTCCATTCCGGGGTCGTTTTCTCAAAAGTCTAACTCTGATAAACTCTTTTCATTTAAGCTTCACAAATGAGAATTGTTCTTTCAATTTAATCCTAAATCATCCGAAAATCAAACTCGGCCACACACGCAAGTCCTAATAGACATCACAAAGTTTCTCATGACCATAAGTTGTTGAACGGGGCGTAATTTCTTAAAACGACAAGTCGGGTCGTTACAATTGAAGGACTCGATTATGATTTTAAAATATGTATGGCTCGAGAGTTGCAGACTGACATTCCATTTCAGCAAGTAGTAGATATTGCTAGGATGATAGAAGGTGTTTGAACTGAGGAGAAAGAGGCTAATGAGGCCAAAAGGTCTCGGAACTCTGGAGGATTTAGTGGATTCTACTTTGCAGCTATGACTCATCATGGCGGAGGCTCGAGCAGTCGGTCATCCCAGTCCGCAATTCGGAATACACGTAGTGCTTCAGTTAATACTTTTAGTGCACCACTAGCACGGGGTTCTTACAGTGGTTATTACAATTATCTGGCAGAGATTCAGTATGAGAAGCCATGCCCGCAGAGGGTTTGTTATGAGAGTGGTGATACTAGACACATCAAGAAAAATTATTCGAGACTTGGAAGGGGTGGATTTCATCAGAACACTCATGCTATAAGCTTTATTCCAGTTAATACTCCATGTGCATAACCAGTTAGGGGTGGAGGACAGGAGGGTAGAGAGCGCCTAAGAGGTGGAGGCCCGACCCGTTGATATAATTTCTATGAATTGGCTGAGGCCGATACACCAGATGGTGTAGTTACAGGTATGATTTAATTTATAATAAAAAGAGCACCATTATTATTTTGATTCGATTCCGATTATCGAGGTGAGAACTCCTTTCATGCTCCTTATATATGGTGGATTAGAGAATTTGTACTCCATTCCCGTTTTTATCCCTGTTGGGAGATTCGAAGATGTTAGCCCGATTTTTGTTTTGTACACTACTGAGGGCTATAAGTCCCAAAGTGACTTATTATTACTCACTACAGTGGCTTTTGATGTGATTTCGGAATAATTAATCTCAATTTTATGCACTATATGCCCTACTGGTATGAGGGTTCATTATGTGCTGTGAATTTATTTACGAAATTTATTGAAAAGAAGAAAGAAAGGAAATTAAAAATTTCAGTTGGCACAATGTGCAAAATACTTGTGATTCAGAGTTGAGGACAAGATCCTCGCATTTTCTGTGAGGTGAAATATTTAAACTGGACTACGAGCCGCGGTGAACGTTTGGAGTGTAAGAAATTGGTTTTAAAGTTTATAAGTGTGGATAAAAGAAATAACCTCCACTAAGATGATATTTTCGGACCCCTGTTAAATTTACGGTAACGTAGAATCACCCGTGAGAATGTGTGTAAGAATACACTCAGTAATTTAATGTCCTCTTAAAGATTCTTGGCACGTTCGAGGATGAACGTATGTTTAAGAGGTGGAGAATATAACGACCCGACTTATTGTTTTAAGAATTAATGCCTCGTTCTGTTACTTAAGGTTTCGAGCAGCTTCGCAATATATATTATGACCCGCGGGAGTGGTCGAGTTTAATTTTCAGAAGATTCGGAAATAAATTTAAAGAACAATTCTCATCTTTGAAGCTTAAATGGAAAGAGTTGATCGGAGAGTCGACTTTTGAGAAAACGACCCCAGAATGGAATTTTGATGATGTCAATAGTTTTGAAGGGTGATTTCGCCTGGACTGGAATGGACAAAGGTCGCAGGTGCGATGCACTTTCTGCACCTGCGTGACCACAGAAGCGGAAGCTCTTCCACAGGTGCGATGGGGTTGTTGGCAGTAGTCTTTCACAGAAGAGAGAAGGGTCTCGCAAAAGCGGCTTCGCAGAAGCGCAAATATGTCCGCAGAAAAGTAAACTGGGCAGAATGTTTAAGGACCAATAATGGTCATTTCGTCATTTTCGTTTTGGATTTTTGGAGTTTGGATTTAGGCGATTCTGGAGGGATTTTTCACAAGCTCGGTTGGGGTAAGTGTTCTATATCCTAAAGTGATTATATTTCATGAATCTATGGCTATATTCATCATTTATTTTGGATTTAAATGGAAGAAATCAAGATTTTTGCAAAATCTTACAAAAAATAAAAATTTAAGATTTGAAGGTCTAGTTGTTATTGGAATTTGATAAAATTGGTATGGTTGAACTCGTATCGGAATGGGTGTTCGGATTTCATAAAAATTATGTCGCCGCATTGATTTTGGTTGACTTTTTAGAATAAAATTATAAGTCGGTGTTTTATTATCCGAAATTATTTCAGATGAATTTTAATGAAGTTGTACAATTAATTGGAATAGATTTGAGCTGACCGGAGGTCAATTCAAGCAAGAAGGCGATTTTGGAATATCGGCATAACTTCAAAAAGGTAAGTGTCTTGCCTAACCTTGAGTGGGAAATTACCCCTTAGGCATTGAGTCTTATGTGAAGATTGGAAGCCGTGTACTCGAGGTGAAGAGTACGTACTCGGGCTTATATGTGCAAATTTTATTGGTTTAAAGTTTTAGGCATTTTCATGTATTAAATTGGATAATTGTTGGCATTTAGTAAATCCTTGAATTATCATGCCTCATTCCTTTTCTGTCAAGTTTGTATTTTCTATAATAATAATTTGGTGTTATTGTCACTTGAATTTTATGTAAATTCTGTATGTTTGTTGATTTGATATTTTTCTTGGAATTAAATTCATGATGGAATCCTTATCTGCAAATATTTATTAAATAAGTTTAAATTGAGGAGTTAATATAATTATCAAGAATTTGGATTAATGAAGGCGTTGCTCTATACGGAGTATTTTTTACCTCTGTTGATTGTTTTGAAGTTTTATATACGTTGTGTGGAGCCTTGGGCTATTTATTGAGAAATATATTGATTATGCTACATATTTGATATTTGGTTGTGGTCAGTGGCAAATTGTGATATGAATTGTTGTATTGTGTTGTGGTTTTAACACTCTCCTTGATGTTATTTATGCTTTCTAGAACAACAACAACCCAATAAAATCCCACTAATGGGGTCTGGGGAGGGTAGTGTGTACGCAGACCTTACCCCTACCCCGAATGAGTAGTGATGATGTTTCTGAAAGACCCTCGGCTCAAGAAAACGAAAAGACAAAAGGAGACAATATTAGTATTACCACAGCAATCATAGGAAAAATGAGAACACTATGAAATCCAGAAAAAAGATGCAAAGCAAAAGCGATAGCTAGTAAATAGGTCCTGCACTGAAAAGCGAAATAGTAAGACACAACATTGCCACTAGCTATCTTAGACAAAAATCCTACTTGTCTAGTCCCACAATGGTATGAAGTAAGGCAATACTCAACTATTTCCTAATCTACAACCCTAATACTCGACCTCCACATCTTCCTATCAAGTATCATGTCCTCGGAAATCTAGAGTCTCGCCATATCCTGTCTGATAACCTTTCCCCAGTATTTCTTAGGTTGCTCTCTACCTCTTCTCATGCCCTCCACAACCAGCCGCTCACAACTCCGTACCGGAGCATCTAGGCTTCTCCTCTGAACCATATAAGCCTCGCTTCCTGCATATTGTCATCAATGGGAGCCACGTGCACCTTCTCCCGAATATCATCATTCCTAATCTTATCTATCCTTGTGTGCCCGAATATCATTATTTATGCTTCTTACCTTACTTGTTAATGATATACATGTGCTTGGTATGTAAGAGTGTAAAGCACGAAGGGTGATGACATGTCATTTGAGAGTGTAAAGCACAAAGAGTGATGCCGTGCAATTTGAGAGTGTAAAGCATGAAGGGTGATGCCGTGCCATTGAGAGTTAAAAGCACGAAAGGTGATGCCGTGCCATTTCATTTATATTATCAGGTGAGGATGAGAGTAAAAACGCGAAGGGTGATATCGTGCCATTATTTTAATATTATCATATATTCATGGCACGAAGGGTGTTTTCGTGCATGCGAGGACGAGAGACATACATTATATTGTGATATCGTTTTGTTGTGTATGCATTCATCCCTTTATCTTGAGATGTTATTGTGTACCTACGTTTTCAATGTGACTTGTAGTCGTGGTTGCTTCCTGTGTGCCTCCCCCTTTGTTTCTTTTATTGTTATTGGCATTTCCCCAACCTAGTTGATATTGTTACCTGTAAGCATGGTGAGAAAGAGATAAATGCACGAAGGGTGTTGCCGTGCCAATTGATTTGATCTACATATATACATTGAGTGAGAATGAGACAAGTGCACAAATGTATTTCCATGCCATTTGATGTGATATGTCGAATATATTTCTCATGCCAGGAAAGTTAAATAAGAGGTCACATAGTGACTTTTATTTGAAAGAATTATATTTGAAAGATATTTATTGTCACGACCCAAAATTCATTAAAGGTCGTGATGGCGCCTAACACTGCTGCTAGGCAAGCCAGTCATAGTTAATTAACTTAATTACCCATTTTAGTATTTTTGAAATCAAAATTTTTTCAACTTAATAGTAAAGATAGAACTCATAGAGTAAGTAATAAATATTTTAGCAACTAAATTACTAAACAACCCATAACCAATCCCAAAATCAGGTGTCACAAGTGCATGAGCATTTATTAGGGAGTAAAATAAAATACAACATCTGTCCGGAATACAAATTAGACAGGAAAAATATAAATAACTCTGAAGGAGACTCTACTGACTGCGGATCGTAATATAGAATGCAGCTCATCTAAGTCCCCGCACTTAACCACACCTCTGCGCCCACAAGGCCGCTAGACATATACGTACCTGCACAAAAGAAATGTGCAGCAAGAGTAGCATAAGTACGTAAACAACGTGTACCCAGTAAGTATCAAGCCAAACCTTGAAAAAGCAATGACGAGAGGTCGACTTTGACACTCACTAAGGGTCAATAATATTAAAATAGAGATATTTAAATCAACATGATTTATAGGAATACCAATAATTTTCTTTAACCAGCAGAAATAAATAACTCCTTCAATTCCAATAATTTTCAATTTATCAGTTAGCTTCACAAGCTGCAATAAAATATCAAGATATTGTGTAATTATTATTATTAGACACGATTTATGTTGTGGTCATACGACCCGATCCAGAGTGTCGCGTACACTGTCGAGGGACGTGCAACACGATTCATATATGCATCTATACTGCCGAGGCATTCGGCCCACTCCACAAGAAAGGAGGACATTTTCTTATGAACCTCCGGAATGAGAATATATATATATATATATATATATATATATATATATATATATATATATATATATATATATATATATACATTTTTCGGATTTAACGTAGGGGTGTACAAATTTCTACAACAGTTAAATATTCTAAAGAAAATTTCAAGTATGTGAGATTTCTATCTTCTACCATTTCCTCTAACAATTTGCAACATAATTCTGTTGCTTTAATTAAATAAGGTTACAATTATCACAAGTAATTCATGAACAATCCTTAAATCGGAAACTTTCGAAATGTTATATAAAATAATTAATACATGTTTGAAACTTCTGATTTAGACTATTAAATAAATTACCCTATCCAAAATGGTAAATTCCTAAAATTTACCCCGAGCCCACATGCCCGGATTCCGAAAATGTTCAGAGGAAAACGTTACCTATAATATCAAGAACTCAAATATACAATCTCCATACAATTCCATAACCATTTTCGTGGTTAAAATCTACTTTTTATACAAATCTAGGTTTTTCCTCTAACCCTTGATTTCCACAATTTTCTAGGTTATAATCTACCCATAATCTATGTATTTAACTCAAACTGTGTAGAATTAACTTACCTTCAAGTTCCCTCAAAATAAGCTCCAAAATCACCCAAAAATGGAGGAATTACGGGCTAATATGGCTGAGCCTCGCCCATTTAAAACGTTCTGCCCAGCAGTAGTTTCGCACCTGCGGAGGGCTAGCCGAACCAGCGGAAAAAGCTTTGCAGGTACGAGTTTCCCTCACCTGGCCAAGCTTCGCATCTGCACCCTAAGGACTACACGTGCGCGTCCGCTTCTACGGTGCTTCTACCGCACCTGCGGCTCTAGCCGCTACAGCGTCGTATTGCATCGCACCTATGCGCTCGCAGGTGTGCCAAAAATATTGCTCCTATGATCCCTAGGCATGCTTGGTTTGCTCGCTTTTGCGGCTCGTGGCTCGCTTCTGCGATCTCGCACCTGCGGTCGGCCTAGTGCAGGTGCGGTTGCAGCAGAAGCTGGAAGCTTCAGCTGCTGCTCCAAAGTCCAAATTTGATCCGAGCCTCGTCCAGTTAACACCTGAGGCCCCCGCCCGAACATACCAACAAGTTTGAAATCATAAAACGGACTCGCTCAAACACTCAGAACTTGTAAAACAACATCAAAACTAAGAATCATGCCTCAAACCAAATTGATTCTACTTAAAATTTTTAAATTCTTCAAACTTACTCAGAACGTGCCGAAATATACTTATACTACTCGGAATGATACTAAATATTTTGTGCAAGTCTTAAATCACCATACGAATCTATTCTCAGGCTCGTAATTCCAAACGGACTTCAATTACTCCTAACCAAATTTAAAGAATATTAAACCTTCAAATAGTTGATTTTCACTATTAAACTCTAAAACGCTCCCAGGTTGTCCAAAACCCAATTCGAACATACGCTCAAGTCCAAAACCATCATACGAACCTATTTGAACTGTCAAATCCCGATTACGGAGTCGTTTTCTAAAACTGTTGACTGAAGTCAAACTTGGGCTTTTAAAGCCAAACTAAGGAACCAAATATTCTGATTTCAACCCGAACACTTCCAAATCCCGCACTAACTATCCCCGCAAGTCATAAATTAGTAAAAACATATACAAGGAGTCTTATTAAGGGGAATGGGGTTCTAAAAGTCAAAACGACCGGTCGTCTTGAGAGTTATAGCCCCGATCCCCTATTAACTACTTCTCCCATATCTATTTATGCTATTGTGACTTGCTGGGAGGTTTTGTTTTGGTTTTTTGGAGTGTTTTGGGACATTTAGTCCCTAAATGGAGGTTTAAGACTTAGGATTCGCGAAAGTAAAAATTTTGGTATTTTGGGCCGGTAGTGGAATTTTTTATATCGGGGTCGGATTCTGATTCCGGAAGTTGGAGTAGGTCCATAGTATTAAATATGACTTGTGTGCACAATTTGAGGTCAATCAAACGTGGTTTGGTTGGTTTCGGCATCGGTTGTCAAATTGTGATGTTTCAAGTTTCTTTAAGTTTGAATTGGAGGGTGATTCATGATTGTAACGTTGTTTAAGGTGATTTGAGGGCTCGACTAAGTTTGTATGGTGTTTTAGGATTGGTTGGTATGTTTGGTTAAGGTCCCGGGGGTTTGGGTGAGTTTTGGGTGCTTAACGGACTAGTTTTTTGACTTGAAAGATAGCAGATTTCTGGTGTTTTGTTTTGTTTCAGACAAACCTTCATCGCGTTCGCAAGAGAAGTCTCGCGGTCTCGTAGAGCATCTGGGAAAGGCAGTTGAGGTTGTTCTTCATGTTCACAAAGGTATGATACACTAAGGCTACGCGTTCGCGATAAGGACTTCGCGTTCGTGTAGAGTCAACGGTCAGATGGGTTCCAGGCATGAAAGCTTACGCGTTCGCGATTAGTGTCCCGCGTTCGCGTAGGGTCAGGCTAGTTTAGCTTCGCGTTCTCCACCCGTGCATCATGTTTGCGATGAGTATATTTTTGTCTGGAGCAGCATGTGCTTCGTGAACGTGAGGCTTTGACCGCGTTCACGAAGAAGGGCTTACCTGGGCAGAATTTAAAGTTCAAAAATGAGGGTTTTGAGTTCATATCACAAAATTGAATTGGGAGCTCGGTAGAAGATGATATTTCGAGAGATTTTTAGAGGGAGACACTGGGTAATTATTCCTAACTCCTTTATGGTTATAACCCACTAATTTATCATTAATTATTTTATTTAATTTCGGATTTGGGGTGAAAAATTGGGAAAATTTGAGAAAAGTTCTTAGACCAAATTTTGGGGGGTTTGATCGAGATTTTGGTATCGGATTTGAGTGAATTTGGTATGGTTAGACTCGTGAGTGAATGGGTGTTCGTATTTTGTGACTTTTACCCAATTCCGAGACATGGGCCCGGGGAGGCTTTTTGAGCGATTTTTCATTTTCTTGCGTTAGCTTTGGTTTCATCAGCTAGATTAGTTTCTTGTAGTTATATTTATGTTATGTAATTGATTTTGGCTAGATTTGGGCCACTTAGAGCCGGATATTCGTGGGAAAGACCTTGTGACTGATTCATTGAGCTTGGTTCGAGGTAAGTGGCTTGTCTAACCTTGTGCGGGGGAACTCCCCTTATGATTAGGTACTGTTTGATATGTGAGCGCTGTGTATGTGAGGTAACGAGTACGTACGCAGGTGATTTGTTGTAAAATTTCATTTTCCACTAAGTCATAACTTGTTTTCTCCTTAATTGAAACACGTTATCATATGTAAATATCCTTTTTAGACTAGAATAGCATGCCTACTTGTTATCCCTGTTCTTCATATTTATTTTGGGACTACAGAACGGTATTCCAGAAGATACCCCTGAACATTTACGTTTAGGACTACAAGACGGTATCTCGGGAAATCCCCTATTGTTATCACTGTGTTCTAAGCTGTTGTCTTTCATTGATTCAATTCCTGTTAGATTTCTGTATTTATTTTACTATGATATTTCATTCTGTCTTATTTCATTGTATGTACACTAGTAGAGCCCCGACCTGATCTCGTCACTAATCGACCGAGGTTAGGCTTGGCACTTACTGGGTACCGTTGTCCTGTACTAGCGCCCTTTTCTACACATATTTTTCGTGTGCAGATCCAGGTTCATCTTACCAGCCTCATCACTAGCCGTAGTTGTTGCTACTTATTGGAGATTTCAAGGTACATCTGCCCGCGCCTGCAGATCCTCGGAGTCCCCCTCTATCCCCCTATGTTCATTTTTCCTTCTTTCTGTAGAAATGATGTATAGAACAGTTAGAACTTCTTAGTAGCTTGTGACTTACGGTATTCCGGGTTTTGGGAATTGTTTTGTACATTTTCAGAGGTGATAATTGTATATGCCGAGTGGCATTCAGTTGCTTATTAGATATTTGATACTATTAGTAGTTAATGTTTGTGTTTTTGTTTCATTTCCGCAAAGTATTAGACTTACCTAGTCGTAGAGACTAGGTGCCGTCACGACGGTTCACAGAGGGAAAAATTAGGTTGTGACAAGTTGGTATTAGAGCTCTAGGTTCATAGGAGTCGTGAGTCACAAGCCAGTTTATTAGAGTCTCACAGATCAGTACGGAGACGTCTATACTTATCTTCGGGAGGCTATGGAACTGTTAGGAACAAACATACTTCTTTGATTTCCTTGTCGTGCGAGTTATTGGCATCAAATTCTAAAAATTCTCTATTCTATTCTTTCTCACAGATGGTGAGGATCCGTACTGGAGGATCTGACGACTAGGCACTCGCGCCCCCTGCTAGAGCCGCTGGAGTCTGGGGTCGGGGTAGAGTATGGCCACGCGGTGCATTCAGAGCACCCAAGCGAGCTGCGACAGAAGAGGCCCACCAGTTCCAGTTGGAGGGCAAGCACCGGAGGTTCCTATTGCTGCACCAGGCCTCCAGGAGACTCTTGCCCAGTTCTTGAGCATGTTCAACACCTTAACTCATGCTGGATTGATTCCGTTAGCTCCCACCACATCTCAGGCCAGGGGAAGGGCACATACTCCTGAAGCCCGCACTCCTGAGTAGAGGGTCCAGGTTGATCAGGCCCCACAGTTCATTCCTTTGCCTCCGGTAGCCCCAATTCAGCATGAGACTAGGACAACCGCTTCTGATGCGGAGCAGCTCAGACTTGAGAGGTACCAGAAGTACCACCCACCTACCTTCAGTGGATTGGCTACAAATGATACTTAGGGTTTTTGGAGGAGTGTCATCGTATTCTCCGTACTATGGGCATAGTGGAGATGAGTGGGGTTTCTTTTACCACTTTTCAGCTTAAAGGAGAAGCCTATTAGTGGTGGCGTGCTTATGAGTTGAGTAGTCCAGATGAGGCAGCTTCATTTACATGGACTCAGTTCTCGGACAAGTTTTTAAGAGAGTATGTCCCTCAGAGGCTCAGGGACTCATGGTGCGCAGAGTTTGAGAAGCTACGCCAGAGTGCTATGGCTGTGTTAGAGTATCCAGTCCACATCAGTGATTTGGCCTAACGTGCACCGGCCTTGGTTGCCACAGTTCGAGATAGGGTTTGACGATTTATTGAGGGACTTCACCCCAGTATCAGTGTATGGTTAGGGAGATGGAGATGGATATACCCTTACAAACAGGTTGTGAGTATTGCTAAGAGATTAAAGGGCATGCTTGCCCGGGATCGAGAGGAGAGAGAGAGGTCTCGATAAACTAATTCTTATTCTGGAGCTCGTGCCCCAACATCTTGCCATGGTAGGGGTTATGTGGGTCGCCCCGTTCTTTCAGCTCTTCCAGCTGTCAGTGGTGTTCCAACCCCTTCTAGGCCCCAGGAGCCTTATTATGCACCGCCAGTATCTAGTGTGCCTCCTGCTCGGGGTACTTTTAGCGGCCTGTCCAGCAGACCTGGCCCGAGTCAGTCACAACAGCCACGCCCTTCGAGGCATTATTTTGAGTGTGGTGACACTCGCCATATGGTGAGGGATTGCCCCATACTTAGGAGGGTTGCACCTCCATAGACTTCTCAGCCGCCATGTGCTCCACCGGGTCCTCAGGCTATGATTCCAACAGCAGCTACCGTCCCACCTGCTCAGCCAACTCAAGGTGGTGGTCGCCCTAGAATGGGAGGTCAGGCCAAGTATTATGCTCTTTCGGCTCGTACAGAGGCAGTTGCTTCTGACTTTGTCATTACAGGTATTGTTCCAGTCTATCATAGAGATGCGTTGGTATTATTTGACCTAGGCTCTACGTAATTTGCCCTACATTTGGGCGTATCTCGGGATTCTTTAATTTTCCCTGTTTATGTGTCTACTCTTGTGGGAGATTCTCTTGTTATGGACCACGTGTATTGGTCGTGTTTGATTGCTCTTAGTGGGTTTGAGACCAGAGCTGACTTATTGTGTCTCAGCATGGTAGATTTTGATATTATCTTGGGCATGGACTAGTTATCACACCATTATGTGATCCTTGATTGTCACTCTAAGACCATGATGTTGGTTATGCCAGACTTGCCACGATTAGTACCTTAGAGTATACTCCCCCCCCCCCCCCAAGAGTTATTTCATTTCGTAAGGCTCAACGAATGGTTGAGAAGCGGTGTGACATGTATTTAGCTTATGTAAGAGATGTAAGTATTGATACCCTTACAGTTGAGTCAGTTCCAGTAGTGAGGGATTTCCCAGATGTGTTTCCAGCTGATCTTCCAGGCATGCCGCCCGACAGAGATATTGATTTCGGCATTGATTTGTTACCGGGCATTCAACCCATCTCTATTCCTCCATATTGTATGGATCCTCCTGAGTTGAAGGAGCAGTTACATGAGTTGCTTGATAAGTGCTTCATTCGGCCCAGTGTGTCATCTTGGGGTGCTCCTGTCTTTTTTGTGAAGAAAAATGATGGTTCTATGCGTATGTGTATTGATTATCGCTAGTTGAACAAAGTCACAGTGAAGAACAGGTATCCTTTACCTCGTATTGATGACCTATTTGATCAACTACAGGGTGCCAAATTGTTTTCCAAGATTGACTTGCAATCAGGTTATGATCAATTGAAGATTCGGGAGCCAAATATCCCAAAGACTATTTTCAGGACTCGGTATGGCCACTCTGAGTTCCTTGTGATGTCATTTGTGCTGACCAATGCCCCAGCAGCCTTTATGCACTTGATGCACAGTGTATTCCGGCCATATATTGATTCTTTCATCATCGTATTCATTGATGACATTCTAGTATTTTCCCGGACACAGGAGGATCATGAGCAGCACCTGAGGACGGTGCTTCAGACTTTAAGAGAAAAGAAGTTTTATGCAAAGTTCTCAAAATGTGAGTTCTGGTTAGATTCCGTGGCATTTTTGGGTCATATTATGTCGAGTGAGGGGATCAAGGTGGATCCTAAGAAGGTGGAAGCACTGCAGAGTTGACCTAGACCGTCCTCAGCTACAGATATCCGGAGTTTCCTTTGTTTAGCGCGGTAGTACCGTCAATTTGTTAAGGGATTTTCTTTTATTGCAGCACCTATGACCAGGCTGACCTAGAATGGTGCTCCGTTTAGGTGGACAGAGGAGTGTGAGGAGAGCTTTCAGAAGCTCAAGACAGCTTTGACTACAGCCCCAGTATTGGTATTACCTTCAGGTTCGGTGTCTTATATAGTTTATTATGATGCGTCGCGAGTTGGCCTCGGCGTGTTGTTGATGTAGTACCGTAGGGTGATTGACTACGCGTCCAGATAGCTGAAGGTGCATGAAAGGAACTATCCTGTCCACGACCTTGAGCTAGCATCTATTGTTCATGCCTTGAATATTTAGAGGCACTATTTGTATGGCGTTCCTTGTGAGATCTACACTAATCACCGAAGTTTGCAGCGTATGTTCAAGCAGAAGGATCTTAATTTGCGTCGGAGGAGGTGGTTAGAGCTTCTTAAGGATTATGATATTACCATTTTGTACCATCTCGGGAAGGCCAATGTGGTGGCCTATGCTTTGAGTAATCGGGTAGAGAGTTTGGGGAGTTTAGCATATCTACTAGAAGTAGAGAGGCCCATGGAATTGGATGTTCAGGCCTTAGCCAGCCAGTTTGAGAGATTGGATATTTCTGAGCCGAGTCGAGTATTGGCTTGTGTGGTCTCTCGGTCTTCTCTTTATGATCATATTAGGGAGCATCATTATGATGACCCACATCTGTTTGTCCTTTAGGACACGGTCTAGCACGGTGATGCTAAGGAGGTCACTATTGGGGAGGATGGTGCATTGAGGAGGCAGGGCAGGTTATGTGTGCCCAATGTGGACGGTTTGCATGACTTGATTCTCCATGAGGCTCACAGCTCGCGGTACTCCATTCATCCGGGTTCCGCGAAGATGTATTCAAACCTGAGGCAACATTATTGGTGGATAAGGATGAATAAGAACATAGTAGAGTATGTGGCTATATGTCTAAATTGCTAGCAGGTGAAGTATGAGCATCAGCGACCGGGTGGGTTGTTTCAGAAGATAGAGATTCCGGAGTGGAAATGGGAGAGGATTACTATGGACTTCGTTATTGGAGTCCCACGAACTCAGCGGACGTTTGATGCAGTTTGGGTGATTATGGACAGGCTGACCAAGTCAGCTCATTTCATTCTTGTGATGACTACCTATTCTTCCGAGCAACTGGATCGAATTTATATTCGTGAGATTGTCAGACTTCATGGCGTACCGGTATCTATCATCTCTGACCGGGGCACGTAGTTTACATAGAGGTTCTGGAGAGTCGTACAGCAGGAGTTGGGTACTCGGGTGGAGTTGAGCACAACCTTTTCACCCTCAGACGGACAGGCAGTCCAAGCACACTATTCAGATTCTTGAGGATATGCTCTGTGCGTGTGTGGTGGAGTTTGGAGGTTCTTGGGATCAGTTCTTTCCACTTGAGTAATTTGCCTACAACAACAGTTATCAGTCCAGCATTTAGATGGCACCGTATAAGTCTCTGTATGGTATGCGATGTCGGTCCCCAGTGGGTTGATTCGAGCCGGGCTAGGTAATATTATTGGGTACGGACTTGGTTCAGGATTCCTTGGAGAACGTGAAGGTGATCCAGGATAGACTTCATACAGCCTAGTACAGACAGAAGAGCTATGCAGACCGGAAGGTTCGTGATGTTACATTCATGGCTGGAGAGCGGGTCTTGCTTCGGGTTTCGCCTATGAAGGGCGTTATAAGGTTTGGAAGGAGGGGCAAGCTGAGCCCACCGAACTACGCGGGTCTGATTCTCACCGGATGTAAGATACGTATGCAAACCTCATTGGTTCCGGCCCCAATTTTCAAAACTTCAAAAATATTTTCCTTTAATTCCTTCTTTATAAGTTTTTCTTTGACAAATAAAATCCAAAAAATTTCCTTCTTTTATAGAAGTTTTTCTTTTGGAATTTTTTTAAAAACAAAAGTCAAAATCCAAAAATATTTTTCTTTAATTCATTCTTTAGAAGTTTTTCCTTAGAAAATCCCAAATAAATAAAAATTTAAAACCAAAAAAAAAATTCTTTATACAAGTCTTTCATTTGAAAAAAGAAACAAATCAATTCAAAATCCAAAAATATTCTCTACCTTTTTTTAGAAGTCTTTCTCCCAAAATATGTTTTTTTAAAATCCAAAATAATATTTTCTTTCTTTTCAAAAATTCTATAAAAAAAAAACAAAGAAAACGAAATAAAAAAAAATTCTTTCTTCTTTATAAGTCTTTCGGAAAAAAAAATTCAAAATCCAGAAAAAAAAAAAAGAGTTAGTTTATTTACTTTATTCCTAATCTTCCCGAACTACACGAAATCTGATTCATGCGGCGTCATGATACGTAGGCAATCCCCATTGGATTCGATCATAGCCATAAACAAATTGAGTGAAAAAATAAACCAAAGAAAAAAATTGAGTGAAAAAAAGAAAAGAGTGACAAACAAATAACAGAAAAAAAGAGAGAAAAAGAAATCAAGATATGAAAAAAAATCAAAAAAACAAAAAGAAAAAGAAAAAGAAAGAGTCTCCCGAGATGGAATCAGTTCACCCCTATTGGTGAATCATTCTCGAGCTTATTCTAAAAGCTTGTCATGCTAGGTCTACTACAACCATTAGCCCCGAACAGGCCAAACCCCGAGTCCCCCTTGCACCGAGCTGATGCTAGATGTAAATACCACTCCGGAGCAGTGAGACATGATACTGAAGATTGTTGAACTCTCAAAAGAGCAGTGGAAGAAAAGGACCCTAATATGATGAACAATCCTCTGCCTACTCACACCAATGTGCCATTAGTCGGAATAATTTGTGAAGATGAAGAATTTGATCCGGCACGGAAGGCCATTGCATCCATTGTCGTGACAGAAGAAAAGCTAAAAAACGATCGCCAAGCCTGAAAGTTCCCCATCAGACGGGAGTCTCGGTAGCCAGTCTTGCTATCCTTTCTGCGTCTGGATTATCTCAGGGTGTGATCCGTATGTTTTACTTTATTGTCTTACTTTTCGATGTAAACCCTTCTATCTTCAAATATATATATTTTTTAAAAAAAAATAAAATAAAATAAAATTAAATGAAATTAATATTTCATTGTCTAGGAATGTCTATTTTTTTTATTTTAATCTTGTCACTTTCTTATTCTCTTTTCAGTTTTGATTCATGTAGATTTTAATAACATGACATGCTTGCGGACTTCATGACTAGATCCTAAAACTTTGTCAGACTTCGAAATAATGAATCAAGAAGCAGAATGCAATGAAAATGAGGTTAAGGAAATAAAACAAAAAATCGGAACAGTTTGAGAATAAGCCTATGCCAAGCCCGATAGAAACCTGCAGAAGTTGAAATTCCCTCTCTCCGGGTCATTGTCGAAGCCGAGATTGAGGATAAAGATTGGGTCATGAACCGATTCGAACAATTGACACTAATTGATAAAAAAACGATTGGCCACAATTTGCCACGGGCAGTTGTACCAACAAAGAATAGCCCGTGTCTATAACAAGAAAGTGCGGCCCATGAAATTTGAAATAGAACAACTCATTGTGAGACGTATCCTCCCACCTCAGGAAGAAGCTAAAGGAAAATTGGCTCCTAATTGGAAAGGTCCATACGTTGTAACAAGAGTACTGCAAAAGAGAGTGTTGTACCTGGGAAGCAACAAAGGAAATGTCCCTCAAACAACTGTCAATGCGGATTTAGTTAAAAGGTACTATGTTTAACCCTCTATGTGGCATTAATGTTCTCTGATTGGGATGACGAAGGATTTCATTCTCGCTATCCAAACATCATTAACCCTTTTTCTAACCATTTTGAGCTGGTTACCTTTCTTTGATTACCCTCTTTGGAACCTGAAGATATTATTAAAAAGAAAAAGAAACAAGAAAGAAAAAAGAGAAGGAAAAACAAAACAAAGATGAAAAAAAAGAAGAAAAATAAAACAAAACAAAAATCCAAATAAGTTTATGTTCCTTGAACTACGTTTGACTTGATTCTGAAAGGATACGTAGGCAACCTCTCTACGAGGTTCAGTCACACCAAAACAAAAACCCAAATTCCCTCAAAAGTGAAACTGGGGCAGATGTTATAATGGTTTGGCGATGGTTTTGTCTGAAAGGTTCCAATGTTGTAATTCAATCCAAATCTTTTTTACCCAAATCCTTTTCAAGTCCTTCCGATAAATTGGCAAAGAGATTCAAAATGGGAGGATACAGTTACTCGGATCTGATACAACAAAATGAGAGAGTCTTATTGGTGAAAACCTCACGGGCACCATAAGGCGATGGTAAGCAGAGAAATTCGAAAATGAGAGAGTCTTGTTAGTAAAAACTCACAAAGAGCACTATAAGGCGATGGTGAGAAGAGATATGAGAGAGGTCAGCTGGTGAAAACCCGCAAAGGGCGCCACTGATCGAAAAGAGGATCCTCACAGTCACTGGCATCGGCACAGTCCTGGGCAAAGTTTCTCAGTCTCAAAGCAAGAGTTGTGATGAATTTCTGAGAGTTGGACGGTTTACACAGATCAGGCATCTAGTCCAAGAGGCATGTCATGTTCATTGAAGTATGTATACACTCCAGATAAGTCCTTCTTTCTTTTCCCCGGAAGGGATACCTCTTGTCTAGATTCATTTGTCCATTCCATTGTTTGCTTTTATTTGAATCCTTTTCGGTTTAACTCTGTTCTGAAACTAAGACAAAGAAGGGAAGGCAGGACTGATTTACAGGGTTCTCACTTGATACAAGCCAATATGCAAAAGAAAAGGCACCCAATCTCGGCAAGGGCATCAAGTTGACTCCAACTGGCCATGTTGGTCGATGTTTCGAAATCAAAAACCGTTGAAAGAGGAAATTCAAAGTCAAATGCCCACAAGGGCAAAATAAAAGTTGAAAGGTTAAGTCCCACGTGACTAACCATCATGGAAAAGTCCGAAAAAGCCAGAAGTTCTTCGAGGTTAGAAATGCAATCGATATTCAGGAAACAACCAGTTGCAACTGAAAGGACCGAGACCAAGTGACTGAAACAATCAAGGCCACAAAACCAACCACCGTTTCAAACTGACAAATTGTTCTTTGTTTGAAAAACAAAATAGGGAAACAGGTGTAATCCAAAAGCAACCTTGCAAGAACCACGTGCAACCAAAACAAAATTACGCAAAGGCTAGAAACAGTTTTGCAGAAACTACTGCAAAAGGGAAGTTTTCTCCAAACTCTTTCCCGCATTTTACTCATTATCTTAAAAAACAATATATGAAATTAAAAAGAAAGAAAAAAAACCATGGTAGTATAGGGTCTCCAATCCCTAGCTGTGTTTTCCAACATAGGGTCTCCACTCCCTAGTTGATGATTTTTGGACATAGAGTCTCCACTCCCTAGTCGATTTTCCAACATAGGGACTTCACTCACTAGTCGTTTTCCAACATAGGGTATCCACTCCCTAGTGGATTTTATTTTAGATATAGGGTCTCCACTCCCTAGTCTCTTTTCCAACACAGGGTCTCCACTCCCTAGTTGATGTTTTTAGACATAGGGTCTCCACTCCCTAGTTGATATTTTTTGACATAGGGTCTCCATTCCCTAGTCTGTTTTTCCAACATAGGGTCTCCACTCCCTAGTTGATTTTATTTTAGACATAGGGTCTCCACACCCTAGTCGCTTTTCCAACATAGGGTATCCACTCCCTAGTTGATTGATATTTTGGACATAGGGTCTCCACTCCCTAGTCTCTTTTCCAACATAGGGTCTCCACTCCCTAGTTGATGATTTTCCAACATAGGGTATCCACTCCCTAGTTGATGATATTTTAGACATAGGGTCTCCACTCCCTAGTTGATGATTTTCCAACATAGGGTCCCCACTCCCTAGTTGATGATTTTTAGACATAGGGTCTACACTCCCTAGTTTCTTTTCCAACATAGGGTCTCCACTCCCTAATTGATATTTTTAGAGTTATGGTCTCCACTCCATAGTCGCTTTTGCAATATAGGGCTTCCGCTCCCTAGTTGATGTTATTGTAGACATAGGGTCTCCACTCCCTAGTCTCTTTTCCAACATAGGGTCTCCACTCCCTAGTTGATTTTATTTTCGACATAGGGTCTCCAATACCTAGTCGCTTTTTCCAATATAGGGTCTCCACTCCCTAGTGAATTTGATCTTAAATGCAGGGTACACCATTCCCCGATATCTTTGCCAATATAGGGTATCCCATTCCCTGGCCACATTTTCCCAACATAAGGTACACCAATCCTTAGTTGAGACATCTTTTTGACAATAAAAGAACACAATCCAAAAAAAAAAATGACATTTTCAGGGTACACCACTCCCGACCTTTTATTTTTTTCAATAAAGAAGTAGTTTAGAATTTTGTTACAATAACTCACGAAATTTTTCTAGTGCAAACTGGGGCAGAAAAAATTTGTTTATTTGTTTGTTTTGGTGTCTGAGTAGGTTTTACCTCGAGGCACATGGTTCGAGATGACCAAAAGAAGCAGTCTCAATTCAGAATAAAAGAAAAGAAAAAACTAAGTGAATCCAAAATGCAAAAGCAATTGAAAAGATGTGGAATGCTCAAGACATGACTGAAGCCACGAGCATTGGAGTCCCGTTTTGATTAGAAGAAGCTATAGAATAATGAACTAGATCCTACAGCTAGCGAGCATCAAGGTTTAGATCAGAGTTTGCATAAAGAACCAGTCAAGACTCAAGATTAAGTTTCTGAAGACTCATAGATATGAATCTTGTAACTCATAATTGATAGGCTTGTTTAGTTTTTATTTTTATATAATGGCAGGACCGCGGATCGGAGCCTCGACGGAACCTTACTTGACTCCTCAACTCATCACTCCACTATTATCTTTGAACTACACACGACCTGATTCCCCTATAACCCGGGATATGTAGGCTGTCCAAAATCAGGACTCGGTTGCACCCTATCTTTTATTTCTTTTCCTTTTGAATAATGGTTTGGTCACAAATTAGTCACATGGCTCACCTAGTCTTTTCCTGAAAACTATTCATGTTTCCAAGCAAAGAGGGGCAGCTGTGAGCACCTAACTTTTGACTATATTTGAATTTTTATCACCTTCTATTATGTAAATATTTTCAGAAATTTAATATATATTTTTTTAGCTTTGTTACACTTATATATATATATATATATATATATATATATATATATATATATATATATATATATATATATACATATGGTAAAAATTAATAATAATTTAAAAGGTCAATTATTACTATTACTATTATTTTTATTATTATTTTTATCTTTATTTTTTAAATAAAATGAATTAAAAACCGAAAATAAATAAAAATTATTTTTAAAAAAAATTAAATTTCGGATGGGAATTAAAAAATATTAAAAGTAGAAATATAAAATTAAAAAGTAAAAGTAAAAGTAGGTAGAAATTGTTTAATAAAAAAAGTAAAAGAAAGTGGAAAATAAAAAAAATAAAAGTAAAAGAATGTGTAAATTTACGAAATGAAAATTAAAATACATTTGGAAATAAAAAATAGAAGTAAGGGTATCTGATTTTTTTTAAATAAAAGTAAAAGTAAGTGGAAATTAAAAAAAATGAAAAGTAAAATAAGTGGGAAATAAAAAAAGAAAAGTAAAAAAAGTGGGATTTTAAATATATTAAAAGTGAAAAAAGTGAGAAATTAAAACTTAAATGTAAAGGAAAGTGGCAATTTTTATTTTTATTTTAAAATAAAAAAATGGGAAGTGGAAATTCTTTTTAATTAAAAATAATTAAATAAATAAAATAAAAATCTGAAAATTCCAAAAATATTTCTATTAATAGAAGAGAAATGTGAGGGAAAAAAAAGGAGGGGAGAAAGAGAAAAAAAATAGGGAGGAGGGAATTGAGAGAAATGTTTATACTTATTCTACGCTAAGGGAATTTCTATTCGTGTCATTCTTTCTTCGGCTTTCTTTCGAAAAATCCAGCAATCCATCACCAAACACTAAACCGAAAGCAAATGGAAACCAAGCTAAAAAGCACGACAAAAACGAGCTAAAAACCCAGCGAAATAGTCCCCTTTTGTTTAGAAAACAATAGCTCCAAAGTTGAGTCGTCGAGTTCGAGCTCCGTTTGTCGATTTTGGTCGAGGCTCCATTTGCATCCTTGTCCATTATTCGGGCTTCAAAACAGTCTTGTAAAGGTTCATTTCTCCCATCATTGTTTTGTTAAGATATTATGATTGAATATATAATTTGATCTTATTTAGATTCATGAAGATTGAAATTATTTTTTTTCTGTATTAATTGTTAGATCTCATTAGCTTTGTTAAATTTTGTTACTTTCTTATTTGATTAACATGAAGATTGATGCAAACATGATTTTTGGGTACGTAGTGAATGTTTGAACTTTGGGGATAAAATTCATGTCTGTAAGTTGAAATTGAAAAAAGAGGGTTGGACTTTTAAAAAAAAAAAGATGATTGGGCCCGGTGGTTGAGCTTTGCTTAATAAAACATGTACTACTGCAAATGGCTAATGGATAGTGGAGTAACTTGATGAACTAGTAACTAGGCATACTCACTAATTAACTTTAAAAATCCAATTGTGCTATGATCAATTTTAAATTATCTGGGCCAGAATAATTAAGAACAAAAACTGATCCTTTTCACAATTGATTTCATAATTCATGGCCTCACTAATCTCAAATCTTAGGAGAATAAATAATATTCGAACATCGTAGCTTGCTTTAGGCGCGATTAATAATAAATCACCGTGACTGTGGATACGGTTTCCGTGCCATGATCACGATACGTAATCCCCAATTCGAGTGTGCATTTCACGTAACTCGACCACAATTTCAAACAATAATAAATAAAATTAAACACGTTGTAGATTGAGGGTGCGTTTCACGTGACGCGATTTGCGATGTGTATAAATAACGAGTGTACGACAAACGTAACTCGTCTCATATTAATTCCATAAAAGTTTAAAATGCAGTAATGTAATAAAAGCGGTTAAAAGGAATAAAAATACACATATAGGTTTAAAACATGTATTAAATCAGATAACTAGGCCAATTATTAATAGTTGAGCGACCGTGCTAAAACTACGAAATTCGGGAGTGCCTCACACCTTCTCTCGGGTTAACAGAATTCTTTACCCGGTCTTCTATGTTCGCAGACCATAAATAAGAGTCAATTTTCCTCGATTTGGGATTCTAAAATAAATCAGTGACTTGGGACACCATAAATTATTCCAAGTGCCGACTCTGAATAAATAAAATCTCATTTCGAATAATGTCACTTAAATTGGAAAAACTCCCCTATCCCCTACCCCCTCGGGAAAAAGGAGGTGTGACAATAGTTATATGGGTATTTTATTTTATTTTTTGCCAGATGCGAACTACTATTTAAATAATTTGAATTAAGATAACAAAAATTCCTAATATGATTGCATATGACCATTAACCGAATTAAGTATGATAATATGATAACAAAAGATAAATTACTTTTTTATTTTAATTCAAATTTAAAAACTTTATCTATAGATTCAAAATATTGAACCGTACGATTCAATATTTGTAAAATATATATTTTTAAGTCTTTTCAGTTTTTTTAAAGTATTTGTTTTTGTAAAAACTGGGAAAAAAAATATTTTTTTAAAAATACTTTTAAAAACTGAAAAATATATATTCTGTAAAAACTAGAAAAAGAAAGGAATTTGCAAAATATATATTTTTAAGTCTATTCAGTATTTTTAAAGTATTGTTTTTGTAAATACTGGAATTATTTTTTAAAAAAAAAAAAACTGGAAACAAAAGCTCTCCTAAAGCAGTGGACTACATATGCATTAGTTTTTTAAAAAAATAAAAATATTTTGCAAAATTTTTTTTTTTTCAATTTGACGGTTCAATATTTTTTCGGTTTATTTTTATTACTGAATGAGGAAAATAGCAGTATTAGACCCATTCTTTAGCGGCAGGGTCATTAGTGAGCTCAAATTTAAATGAGGGTTATAATTGATCCATTTTGAATAACACAGGGGCATTATTAGACTCATTTTATAACGGCAGGGTCATTTTTGGATTCAAATTTAAACGGGGGTTATAATTGATCCATTTCGAATACCACAAGGTCATTTTTGGGCCTTTACGTGTACCCTATTTATTACATTTATTTTAAAAGAAATTCACTTTATTCAAATCTAGTTATAGTGTTTTAAAGAGCTATAATTATAGGATTTTAAATGTAAAAGAGTTTTATAGTTATATGGGTATTTTATTTTCTTTTTTGCCAGATGCGAACTACTATTTAAATAATTTGAATTAAGATAACAAAAGTTCCTAATATGATTGCATATGACCATTAACCGAATTAAGTATGATAACATGATAACAAAAGATAAATTACTTTTTTATTTTAATTCAAATTTAAAAACTTTATCTATAGATTCAAAATTATCCTTTAATATATATATATATATATATATATATATATATATATATATATATATATATATATATATATATATATATATATATATATGACTAACAAAGTTAAATATAGAATAAAGTTACCATATACAATTTGTATTTTGCCACTTGGCTTAACCACAATGCCAATTATATATGGTAATTTTATTCCTTTAATATATATATCAGTGTTTTAAAAGGCGTATATATATATATATATATATAGATTCCTTAAATAATTCATAAACAAATATTGTAAAATTGAGAAAATCTGCCGATGATCATGGAAGTAATCTTCAGATTCTTGTACCATTTATCATTCACAATAATACAATTATTTCATGATTCCTACGCGTCCTAGCACATGGTCAATATTAAAATGTTACTAGTAAAATTGTTCGCGCTTCACACGGTTAATCATAAGTAACTTTTAATTATTTAAAGGCAAATCTACAATTGATTTTGCACAGGTAATGCGATTTTTTGAGTTAAAATAGTGGTTGATGAATTTAAAGAGAAAATTGGGGGTGTTGGCCTAAAGTTCATAATATGAATTTTTGAGTTTTGAACATCGATTTGGAGTTGGAATTGAGTGAAATTAGTATGGTTGAACTTGTAATTGGATGGGTTGTCAAATTTTGTGAGTTTCGTTGGATTCTGAGACGTGGGCCCCACTGGCGATTTTTGGAGTGTAATTTCGGATTTGTGGAAAACATTATAATTTTGGTATGGAAATAATTCCTATAAATTGTGTGGACTGAATCAAATTTATTGTGGCTAGATTCGAGCCGTTCAGGAGTTGATACGCGCAGAATGGGATTTCTGGAGCATTGTTTAGCTTGCTCGGCATTGGATTCGTCTTGTTCGAGCTAAGTAACTCTTCTAATCTTGGAGTTGAGGGTATGAACCCTGATTATATGTGTTATGTATTTGGTATTGAGGTGACGCACATGCTAGGTGATAGGCGTGTGGGCGTGCACCATATGAATTGTGACTCAGTTGTTTTCATAGCACTGTATAGTGGTCCTACTTTGTTGTTGTTCGTGTTTTCACCATGTGATAAAGTAATTGAGTTGGCAATCATGCTAGATATGATGTTTAGGCTTTATGACGATACTGCTAGGACCCATAGTGGTCGTTTCTTGCTGTCATTTCACTGATTTCATTGATATTTTGTACTCAGTCATATTCATGCATTCATATCATATCTCAGTCTCAATTGTTATCTATTTATACATCATATCATTATTGTTGGGCAAGTTTCATGACATTATAAACCTGTGAGTAAGAATGGAGAGATTGATGACTGAGTGAAGTCGGTGGCCTGTTTGTGAGGATATTGAAACTAAAGCGCGTGAGTTGTCCGTGCAGCACGTGAGTTATCCTTGCGGATCCAGGTATTGATATTATGGCATGTGAGTTGTCCGTGCGGATTATAGCTCTTGGGCTGTAGAAGCCCCTCTAGAGTCTACACACCCCCAGTGAGCGCGGTTGATATTATTGAGGGATGGATCTTCCTTGGACATGGATCTTGTCCGAAGGATTATATACCTGGAGATGGATCTTCTCCACGGGCTGGATTGGCCCTACTCGGTACTGAGTGACTGATGATTAGTTGATGTGTATATTCCGGGATGGATCTTCCTTGGGCCGGATTGGACATATACAGTACCGAGTGATTGGGCATGATGAGTGAAATGTGTGAGAAAGTGAGATTGAGTACTCTGAGAGTGTGAGTACATGAGTTCATCTCTAAGATACATTGCATTGACATGCACACATGACATACAGGCATAAAGATGTATTTTTCTCATGTTGTACGGTATCACATCATTCATGATTTCTCACACATGTTGACAGATGGGCATAGTAATGCATTTGTTTTACACTGGTTATCTAGAAAGAAAATGAAACATCTTATATATTATTGAAAGGATTTTGGAAAAATTATTGTTTTCAAACTTATTCATATTTTTGGCAACTCCGGTATACGATTTGGGTTTTCATTGATGTACTTGAAAGGCATAACTATTTTCAGAAATCATGTTTTTGTTAGGCATTTAATTGTTGAGTTACTTCTGGTATTACTTGTTTTATGTTGTTATGAACTATTATTGGTTATTGAAGTTGGGACCCGACCTTGGTACAAGCTCGTCACTACTTTCAACCTAAGGTTAGGTTTGTTACTTATAGAGTACATGGAGTCGGTTGTACTCATATTACACTTCTGCACCTTGCGTGCAGATGTTGGCTGCTGATGTTGTTGTGTTCATTGGGAGCTGGATCTGAAGATGTACCTGCGTTCCGGTTGTAACTGCATCTTGTTTATGGTGGCCTTAGATTCATAAAACTCTATTTATATACTTTTCAAACAGATGATGTATTTACTTCATACCAGCTTTGTATACTCTATTCTTAGAAGCTCATGATTTGTACTACCAGTTCTTGGGGAATATATAAGATTAAGATTTTTATTTACTTAAATTGCTTTAATAATTATTATTGGAATTGGATAGTTGATAATTGTCTTACCTAACAGGTTGGGTTAGGTGCCATCATGACTAGTTGGATTTTGGGTCATGACATCCCAGTAGCGTACCATAGACGTGCTCGAATTCAGCTACTCAAAGGAAACTCGAGGTATAACTGCACAGCGCCCGCAGTTCTGAAGTCCCCTTCTATCTTATCTTAGCTGTGTATTATCTTTCAAACATCTTGAATTTTATTCAGACCGTTATTTGTATTATTCAAGTAGCTCGTGCACTTGTGACACCAGATTCAGGGATGTATTTTGATAATTCGTTATTTATGGTCTTCCGCACTTTATTTCAGTAATTGACTTCTATTAATTTAAGTTGCTTTAAAATGGGTAAGATTATTTTTAACGTTGGCTTGCCTAGCAAGTGAAATGTTAGGCCCCATCACGGTCCTGAAAGTAAAAATTTCGGGTCGTTACAGTAATGTTTCTTTCTCTAGCATCTAGGTTTACATCATTATATAGGGAAAAGGTCCAAAAATAACCTTGTGGTATTTGAAATGGATCAATTATAACCCCCGTTTAAATTTGAGTCCAAAAATAACCATGCCGTTATAAAATGGGTCTAATAATGCCCTTGTGTTATTCAAAATGGATCAATTATAACCCTCATTTAAATTTGAGCTCACTAATGACCCTGTCATTAAAGAATGGGTCTAATACTGCTATTTCCCTAAGTCAATAATGATTAGGGGTGCAAATGAATATTTAAAAACCGACTAAACCGACATAATCGTACCGTGCCGAACCGATTTTTAGGTTTTTTTTTAATAAAACCGTATGTTTTTATATAAATCTATAACGGTACCGATAATTATGGTAGATTTTTTATTTTATAAAAATAAACCGAAAAAATATTGAACCGTACGGTTCAATATTTGCAAAATATATATTTTTAAGTCTTTTCAGTTTTTTTAAAGTATTTGTTTTTGTAAAAACTGGAAATTTTTTTTTTTTTTTAAAAATACTTTTAAAAACTGAAAAATATATATTCTGTAAAAACTAGAAAAAGAAAGGAATTTGCAAAATATATATTTTTAAGTCTTTTCAGTATTTTTAAAGTATTATTTTTGTAAATACTGGAATTATTTTAAAAAAAAAAAAAAACTGGAAACAAAAACTCTCCTAAAGCAGTGGACTACATATGCATTAGTTTTTTTAAAAAATAAAAATATTTTGCAAATTTTTTTTTTTTTCAATTTGACGGTTCAATATTTTTTCGGTTTATTTTTATTACTGAGTGAAGAAAATAGCAGTATTAGACCCATTCTTTAGCGGCAGGGTCATTAGTGAGCTCAAATTTAAATGAGGGTTATAATTGATCCATTTTGAATAACACAGGGGCATTATTAGACTCATTTTATAACGGCAGGGTTATTTTTGGACTCAAATTTAAACGGGGATTATAATTGATCCATTTCGAATACCACAAGGTCATTTTTGGGCCTTTACGTGTACCCTATTTATTACATTTATTTTAAAAGAAATTCACTTTATTCAAATCTAGTTATAGTGTTTTAAAGAGCTATAATTATAGGATTTTAAATGTAAAAGAGTTTTATAGTTATATGGGTATTTTATTTTCTTTTTTGCCAGATGCGAACTACTATTTAAATAATTTGAATTAAGATAACAAAAGTTCCTAATATGATTGCATATGACCATTAACCGAATTAAGTATGATAACATGATAACAAAAGATAAATTACTTTTTTATTTTAATTCAAATTTAAAAACTTTATCTATAGATTCAAAATTATCCTTTAATATATATATATATATATATATATATATATATATATATATATATATATATATATATATATATATATTTGTATTTGACTAACATAAATAGAATAAAGTTACCTTATAATATTGGCATTTATTAGCTTGCCACTTGGATTAACCACAATGCCAATTATATATGATAATTTTATTCCTTTAATATATATATAGATTGAAATAGAAAATTTTGAAACGGCATATATATATATATAGATTCCTTAAATAATTCATAAACAAATATTGTAAAATTGAGAAAATCTGCCGATGATCATGGAAGTAATCTTCAGATTCTTGTACCATTTATCATTCACAATAATACAATTATTTCATGATTCCTACGCGTCCTAGCACATGGTCAATATTAAAATGTTACTAGTAAAATTGTTCGCGCTTCACACGGTTAATCATAAGTAACTTTTAATTATTGAAAGGCAAATCTACTATTGATTTTGCACAGGTAATGCGATTTTTTGAGTTAAAATAGTGGTTGAATAATTTGAAGACTAGTATAAATGAATTGTCCATGAGATCAAGAGGATGTTCCTTGAGAATCATCTTGCATTATAAATAGTAAAACATTGCTATAACGTAAAATCTTCATTCGTCCAATGACATTAAATTCTAGTTTCACCAATAGGAAAGATGAACAATAAATGAAAAAAACAAGCATACAAAGGAAAATAGATATACATTATATGCAGTGAGGGAATATATAATATAAGATCAACAAGGGATTGTGACATGCCCAAGAGATAGCTAGGCACTCTTGCTGCAAATTATCCATTGCTCTCAATTAAAGGGACGGCCCATTTCACAAGGCATCCTATATTCACGCATGGGTGTAATATGGGCAGCCTATCCTAATGGAAGTATTAGTGACTGATTTCACGATCTATTGCTCTCTGTTGGCAAATCTTGGCCTCCATTCAGTCCATCCCTTCACAACGTCTTCGCCACTCTCCAAACGAAGCAAATGCTGACACTCGACATTGCTGGAGTTGGCCAAATTACCCACTGCATTTTGCAATACGGATGTGAGAGATTGTAGCACACTGTCTCTTCTGCACTCACGTCGGTACTCCAACGTCATGCGAACAAGCTCATAACCCTCTAGTTCTTGCATAGGTGCACTCTGCAGTAAAATACATTGTCCCAAACAATCATAAGCCCAAAAGATATGTAAATGAGATTCCAAGAACTATGGATAATTTTTCTTTAGTAATCTGCCCGGTGCACTAAGCTCCCTATATGCGGGGTCCTTGGAAGGGCCGGACTACAACGGTCTATTGTACGCAACTTTAGCCTGTATTTCTGCGGCTCGAACCGTGACCTCCTGGTCACATGACAACAACTTTATCAGTTACGTCAAGACTCCCCTTCATAATTTTTCTTTAGTATATTCAGCTAATGACACGTGAAAAAACAACATAGTTGACAATTCTGGAATTCTCACCAGCTATATTCATATTCGTCAATAACACACAATTAGAAGACAATGGAAACAAAAAAAATATTATAGAAATGAAAATGCTCTGTTTAGTCTCTTTTGACTTTCCTGTTTTATTCAGACATCTAAGGATTATCACTTGGATTAGTAAAACTTCCATCAAACTTTTCTATAAAAACATGTCTATATAACATTCATTCATTATAAAAGACAAGTTTTTCTCGTAATCGAAAATTTATATTATATTATAATATATGTCCTCTATAATAGTATTTCACTATAGCCGCCAAAATATTTCGAAATAAACGAATCTATTATAGAGAAGTTTGATTGTATTAGGTAAATGATGATTGATTAAAGAGCATACTGATACAAGACACAACATAACTCCTTCACATTATTAAAGGGAATGTGGTGAAGGGAAAAATAAGAACAAGAAAGATGTACCTCAAGAATCCAGCCAATGTACTTGACATTATTAACATGCTGGTTCACGTCTAGATCACTCCATTTTGGCTATTGAATTAACAAACCAGCAGTAATTACTAAAAATTTTATTAAAAAGACATTATATCATTCTTGAAGTATTTTTTTTCCTTACAGTTAAACCAGTACGAGTGTAGTCTGCTGTGATCTCGTCAAGTTTTGGTAACTTCTTGCTGTCCCAATCAAGAACCCGAGGCAAATCCACAAAATTAACTTCAATTTCAGTTTTAACCTGACCTGGTATTTTAGATAATTTCCTCGTCTCTTCATTCATCATTACCCATAAGCTGTAAACAACCATATATAAACATACTACTACTAGAGACCATAAGAAAGTTGTAGCATTTGCCACAAAATAGCTGAACTAAAAGTGAAGGCTTCATCAAACTGTGGGGAGTAAGATGCAAACTAATATTCCCTCTGTCCCAATTTATGTTTGGAAACTACGTAAAAAGAGTACTATAAGTCATAATAATTAATAATTCAAAGTATTTAAAAGACGTATAAAAGAATCGCGGTCAAAGAAGGATTTGTTTGACTCTTGAAATCTGAACATCTTCACATATATAGGAAGTATCTACCTGGAAGCTCTCATCAATATATCCCTTGTATTACTATCACGGACAAGCCAATCACGCCGCATTCCATTCTTCCCTGAAGCAGCTATCCAAGTGTCTATTTGAACAACATCGCCCCTGAGCAAAAGAAATCAAAGCAGTATCATAAGTCCAAGTGATTAATTTCTTCACAATGGCAAAAGAAAATGTGCAATTAGAAATCCAGGAACAGATTTTGATATAAGCAGAATCAAGAAAAGACAAATAATCACCATATTCAACCAACTTAAGGGCTCGAGCCATAGAAACAGTCAGTGGCGGACCCAAAATTTTGTGCAACCGGGTTCAATCTTATAAGTATATAAATTTAGTGGTAAAATAGTAGTTTAATCCTAATTTATACTTTTACACAATATTATTTTTTTGTGAAGCGGGTTCAACTGAATCCGCTAGCCACCACTTAGGTCCGCCACTGAAAAACTATCTACATCACACTCTTTAAGGCTTAAGAGTGAACTTTTCTCTAGCTCCTCTCGGGGGGAACTGAAACCATAAAATCAAGAGCAGAAACTTACCAAGTAGGATAGCGATCCACCAAAACCTGCATCTTCGCGACAACCCAAATCAAATTTCTTTTGGACATTTCTGGAGTTGACCCGAACCCATCCCCCATAAGTCCTACACTCTTCGCGTGGTTTAGAGATGTTTCCTGCAGTACAACCAACTCAATCTTATGAAGTATATTTATATAGTAATAAGGGGGTAATCTGATTCTGAACCGATAACTATTGATTCGGCGTATACATATATATGTAAAGACCTACCAAAATATATTAAATCTCAATAAATATAAATATATATGTCATTTTCCCTGATATCAAACACACATTCAGTTTAATGCGCAAATTCCAAAAATGCTATGCCAACCTGCAAAAGATTCATCATCGTTTCTATAGACGCAGCCCTATCAGCCCCGATTTCATATGACCTGATGCTGAAACTTTGACGAAAAACAAAGCCATCTTGCATGAGTTTTCCCTGTCCAAAAGGGTCGATATTGAGCCTATGATCGTGCTTAAGGCAAACGTTTGATCCATTCACATGCGGCGATGCTTGAGAATTCGCCTTAATTTGTAGGCTACAAATAGAACACTTCTTATAATTGTCTACTCGCGGTGCATCAATACTTCCTCCTAGCTTTCCTGATGCGCTTTCTCTAAATTCAGGTGAATAATTTGCGACGGGGAAAAATGCACCAGTAGTAGCAGTTACAATCATGATCAAAATATTCAACACAGTATTATAAGGAGTTCAGTTTGGATCAAAGAACCCGTTAAAATAGATTCTCCTAATACTTTTGATAATTTGGACTTTTCCTTTTCTGAGGGCTTTTGAAAAAACTTGAAATTTTTGAAGAGAGAAAGGAAGCAGATGATATAATTAGGTCGTAGGGGGTTGATATTGGGCGTGTAGCCACGCCTTTTTATATATACCTACCTGTCCTCTCCCGCGCGCATCGTGTTTAACTTGGACTAATTAACCTCCCCTCTTATATAGGTTATTAGATGGTTGTGACCGGTTTAATTGGACCCATAACTTTTGACGTAGAGTAAAAAATTATATGTAAACATTATTAAAATTTTAAAAATAGTAGATATGAACACATAATTTTAAAAATATAATAAGTTCAATACTAAAATTTTTAAAAATTAAACCCATATAATTTAAATCATGAATCCGCACCTGAGGTGCCTACGAATTTGTTTAATCTAAAATCTAAAACTATGGCAGAGGGGTAGTTTTGGTCGCAGCTCATATGCTTCGAACTCGTGACTTCGAAACCCGACACCGCGACACGTATCGTTATTTTGGTGTACCACGTACAGAATCCGAATTAAAGCATGAAGGTTGTCTTATCAGTTGATTAACAAAAATGCAGTGGAAAATTAATGTGTAAACGATCATTTATTAGTAGACTTAACAAAGTCATCTTAGCCCCACTACCCAACCGCCAGTCATTACAGCTCAAACTACCAAGAAATATTCCTTTCATTTTAAAAAGAAGGAATTATTACAAGATTTGAAACCCATGTTAAATTCTCTGAGACAAATACCCGATTTGTGATTAGCTTTGATTTGCATTATTTTACTTGTAAGTAATGGCTGTTCTACGTTTAACCCTCTATGCATAAATCATTTGTTAGAAAATTTAGTAATTTGAAAACGAGAACAAGGAAAGCTTGGAGCGTGAGAACAACATTGCCTGCATTTTAATTGAGGAAAATACAGACAATCTTCTTCGGGATATAACAAGCCAAGATCATACATGCAAGGTTTTCTATACCACTTTGTAATGAAAACTGTTATTTGTAGAGCAAAGACAAGACCTTTTGGAAGAGACGCTTCTAAATAGACATGTTCAGTTTTATCCAAACTCAAATTTAAAATTTAAAATTCTATGCTTGCATTAATAGTCGTGTCAAACAATTAAGTCCCTTATGGAATCGGTCTTGGATAATTCTCACATTTTGTGCTAATTTTTAGAATCGAGTTAGATTCAATGTTTATTTCTTTATCATAGTATCAGAGTCAGACTCATTTTAATTTTAGTGTTTATCCAATGTGCTCAACTTGATAAATTCTTCTGAACGATTAGCAGGTTCATTAATTAGTTGATGAAACTCTTACCAAGCTTAAAATCCTAAGATTCAATTTAGTAGGTTCCTTGCTCCCCTTCCCTATATGAAAAAGAGCTATAAAGAGAACTGCAACAACTATTTACTAGAATGCACGGTCGAGTCTAATTAATTACTCCCTCCATCCTATTTACAGAGTCAAACGAGTATTCATTTGACCACCATATTTTCATATGATTTTTTAAATATTTTAAATTATTAATTATTTTGACTTATATTATACTCTTTATGTAACTTCTGAACATGTAAATTTTATTTTAAATACTTAAAGATTCTATGTTTAAATTGGCGATCAAAATTTTAACTCTCGAAATTTAAACTATATCATATAAATTAAGATGTAGGGTAGCTGCCAACTTAATAACTTGTCTGGTATTCCGTTAATGTATTTTTCAATATTCGCCCCAAAAGAAACAGATAATGATACTATAAATAGAGAAAATTTATTCATTCTCGACGCAAGTAGTATAGTTGCTTAGTTATAACTTAAATAGGGTGCTGACTAAGAGCTCTACCACTTTTAGCCACCAGCTAATATTGTTTAATATACATTTCATGAGTTTAACGTTTCATTTGGTTTAAATGTTCACTTTATGAGGTAACTTGTGCTTAGGCCGGCTCAAGCGGAAAGTCACTAAAGCAATAGCCTAGCTTTAGGCCTCGACAATAAAAGGCCGCCACTTTTTAAAAAATTTTATATTATTATATATAATAAAATTATTAATAAAAGCTACTATTATCTTATCTATATATATATATATATATATATATATATCTATCAATACTATATTAAAAACATGAATACCCTTAGCGAAATGTCGTTTGTCTTTTTTACTCATTAAAAATAACTTTTGCACTAGACAAAATCACTACAAGAAATTAGGTTTTCTGTGACAATCTTTAATGGCGACCAGTTCAGTTGCTACAATAGGTAAGCTATTTGCCGCGACTTAAAAATGTCGCCACAAAAGGATAAAGGTTTAGTGGCTACCATTATAGTCGCTACAAAAAGTAAGATTATAGTGGTGATCGACATTGGTGAGGTCGCCTCTAATGATATACTAAATTTTTATTTCTTCCGAGAACAAAAATTTAGCTGAAGAGTCATTCGTGGCGACCTATCAAAAATGCCACAGAATGTCTAATGGGGCGACTGTGTCGCCACAAATTTTTTGCTTTAAATAAAATAATTCTTTTTCATAAAAGAAAGCTACGTTTTCTTTAATTCTCTCATTTTGCCAAATCCCATCTTCCTGCTTCTCCTAAACCCTAGAGTGTGAGGCCTTTCAAAACCCCCTTATTCCAAAATCCTTTTTCCCCATTCTCCTAAAAATTTTAGTGCTTGGCGTGAGTCCATTCAAATCGGGGCTATTGAAGAAGAATTGAGTAGAGAGACGAAAGTAGAAAATGGAAGCAAACTATTTGTCTTTGGAGAGAAACTTAGGTATCTTTTGAGGGCCGAGAAGCGGCCTTGAGCGATTTTCCTCATTTCATCCGATATTAGTAACTCTGAGAAGGTTTTTTGTGTTTCTTTTTGCATTTCTTACTTTCTATTTTATTTCTCATCATTCTTCATTTGTTATGGTTGTGTCAAAATTTTACTTGGATTTTTAGTGCATTTTAAGAAACTCTTTTCTGAAACCTAGTTTTCTATAGTCAATATGTTTTTGTAGATTCTTTTCTCAAATCTGGTAATGCTGTATAATTAAACAGAGAAATAGATTCCTTTGAATATTCTTTGAAAGTTTTGCTCGTGATATGATGACATTTTTATTTTTGGTTTGTGTAACGACTCGACCGGTCGTTTTGAGTATTTACGCGCCTTTCAATTATTTGAAGTATTGAATAACTTCCTACGAGGTATTATGATTTATGTGAATTATCGGTTTTGGTTTTAAGATATCTCGGAGTTAGCTTGAAAGAATGAATTTTATGTTGGAAGCTTAAGTTGAAATAGTTGACCGGATGTTGACTTATCTTTAAACGACCCCAGAATAGAGTTTTGATAATTTTAATAGCTCCGTATGGTAATTTTGGACTTAGGAGCGTGTCCAAAAAATTATTTAAAAATCCGTAGTAGAATTTGGCTTAAAATAGTTAAAATAGAAAGTTAAGTTTGGAAGTTTGAACGGGGAGTTGACTTTTTGATATCGAGGTCGGAATTCAATTCTGGAAATTTAAATTGCTTCGTTATGTAATTTTGACTTGTGTGCAAAATTTGAAGTCATTCTGGATTGTTTTGATGTGTTTCGGCACAAGATATAGAATTTGAAAGTTCAAAGTTCATAGATTTTGATTTGAGGTGCAATTCGACGTTTTGATGTTGTTTGATATGATTTAAGGCCTTGAGTAGGTCCGTGTTATGTTATGAAACTTATTGGTATATTTGAACGGGATCCCGGGGGCTGCGGGGGAGTTTCGGGATGAGTTTTGAGCCAGTACGGGCTTTTCGGCACTCTAATATTGTTATGGGGGTCTTTGAAAGTGCGGACTACACATTTTGGGAGTGCTGAGGCAAAAGGGAAGTGCAGACCTCAGGAGAATTATGCGGACCGCACAATTTTGTATGCAGCCGCACTTCAGGCCGCAGAGGAGTATGCGCGCCGCACAATTTTGTGTGCGACAGACAGGAATGAATTCTACATTTCAGTATAAGAAAGGAATGAGGAACAATTTTAAATTCACATAAGGTATTTTCAGAGTGAGTGTTACGGTTGTGGTATTTATGGGGTAATTATGATATTGTAAGACTTTATAGAAATTTTGGTGGCAATATTCTTGGGTTTGGCTAACTCAGCCTGGAAAATAGCTAAATACAACTAGAGGAAGATAAGAGAGAGAAGAGCAAGGGCTACGGTTGCTAAGCAGCTACCTCGCTTTCCCCGAGAAAATCTGCAACCAAAATAATCAACAACCGCTACCGTGTCCAGCTACAACTTGATCTGTACATAAGGTGCAGGGAGTAACGTGAGTACGCCAACTCAGTAAGTAACAACAATAAATAAAGATTTAGCAGTAGTGACGAGCAATAAAGCATATAACGTTCATATCAGAAAATCTCAGTAAAATACCACATGCTTTTAAAATCAGGATTTGAATCAAAATATCTCGTTTAAACCCAGTTCCAGTAAAAATCATTTAAAGATATATTTCAACAGTTTTCAAATAGAGGAAAAATGCAAAGGTGAGCGAAAATGTTGAAATCATAAACAGCCCCTCGGGCAAAACATCACTCATAAACAGCCCCTCGGGAAAACCTCACAGTCACTCGTGCCACTCGGGCATGCCTCACAATCACTCTTGCCACTCGGGCATACCTCACAATCACTCATGCCTCCCAATCACTCAACACTCGGCACTCGCACTCAGTAGGTACCTGCGCTCACTGGGGGTGTGTACAGACTCCGGAGGGGCTCCTTCAGCCCAAGCGCTATAATCTGCACGGACAACTCACGTGCTATAATAATAAAGTATGCCACAGGCGGGCAACCCCGATCCACACCCATCCTCACAATCAGGCCCTCGGCCTATATCAATATGCTGCGGCGTGCAGCCCGATCCCATAAATATCCTCACAAATCAGTCCATCAGCCTCACTTAGTCATAAACCTCTCAAGCCACTCGAGCATTTCAGTAAAATAGAGTGCTCAGCCCAAAACAACATTTATATGCATCAAAATAGAGTCATAAAACTGAGTTATACAGTAAACAAGTGTAAACATGATTGAATATAGATTTTCAATCGAAAACAATGAGAGGATAGTAAGAAAAGGCCCCTAAGGGTCCAAACAACACTGGCACAAGGCCCAAACATGGCATTCAACACAATTTACAGAAACTCTTTCTAAAACATATAAGTATCATATAGTTTCAACAAAGTATGCAACTTTACAGTTGCTACGAGATGGACCAAGTCACAATCCCCAACAGTGCACGCCCACACGCCCGTCACCTAGCATGTGCATCACTAAAAATAGTAGAATGATACAAAATTCGGGGTTTCGTACCCTCAAGACTAGATTTACAATTGTTACTTACTCTGGTCTCCAAATGCCTCCAATCTGGTCATAAATAATTTGTTTCATTCAATAAAATTTATTGGAATTAATTCCATAAGAAAATAATAATTTTCCATCAAAATCCAAAAATTAGCTCAAAAATCGCCCGTGGGGCCCACGTCTCGAAACTCGACAAAACTTACAAAATCCGGAAGCCTATTCAACCACGAGTCTAACCATACTAATTTTACCAAAATCCGACCCCAACTCTACCTCAAATCTTCAATTTAAACCAAGAGGGTTTTCAAATTTTCCAAACTCAATTCACCAATTAAATGATAAAAACAACCATGGATTCGGGTAATTTAACCAATATTAAGTTAAGAACACTTACCCCATTGTTTTCTCTGAAAATAACCCAAAAATCGCCTCAATCTGAGCTCCAAATCGTCTCCCATTTTCAGAACTTAAACTCCCTGCCCAGGCTTTTCTTCTTCGCGAACGCGGTCAGTGCCTCGCGTTCGCGAAGCACAAAATAACTCCAGTCCAAATTCCTCCTTCGCAAACGCGATGCTTCGTTCCCCCTCACTACGCGAACGCGACACCCCCTACGCAAACGCGTAGACTAATTGCCTAGGGTCCTCGACTGCTTCCTCTCTTCTTCGCGAACGCGTAGCACCTCTCACGTTCGTGATGCACACCCAGTACACCCTTCACAAATGCGTTCTTCTCTTCACGAATGCGAAGAGCAAATATTGCTAGCCTCTCAATTCCTCTTCGCGAACGCGATGAAGGAAACCAGATGGTGCATCAAAAAAATTCCAGCAGAGTTCCAAGTCCATAATCCAACCCGTTAATCATCCGAAACTTATCCGAGCCCCTCGGGACCTCAACCAAATATACCAACAAGTCCAAAAACATCATACGGACTTAGTTGAACCCTCAAATCACCTCAAACAACGCTAAAACCATGAATTACACCCCAATTCAAGCCTAATGAACTTTGAAATTTCTAATTTCTACAAACGACTACGGAACCTATCAAATCACGTCCGATTGACCTCAAATTTTGCATACAAGTCATAAATGACACAACAGAGGTATTCCAATTTTCAGAATCGGATTCCAACCCTGATATCAAAAAGTCAACCCCCCCGATCAAACTTCTCAAAAATTAAACTTTCGGCATTTCAAGCCTAATTCCTCTATGGACCTCCAAATAATATTCCGGACACGCTCCTAAGCCCAAAATCAGCATACGGAGTTATTGGAATTATCAGAATTCGAATCTAAGGTCGTTTACACATAAGTTCATATTCGTTCCGTTTTTCTAACTTAATTTTTTTCAATTATGAGACTAAGTATCTCATTTCACTCCGAGTTCCTTCCGGACCCGAACCAACTAACCCGATATAACATAATATAACTTAGGAGCATAAAGGAAACAAAAATGGGGGAAATGGGGCTATAACTCTTGAAACGGCCGACCGGGTCGTTACATCCTCCCCCACTTAAATATACGTTCGTCCTCGAACGTGCCGAGAATTGTTCCAAAAGCCAAGAAATGGCTGTGTAACCTTCCCATGCACATACCCGGGGTGATCCCACGTCACCCTATCCTATACAGGTCTGATAGTGCAGCATAATTGAAATTTCTCAATTCAACCTAGCCTACAAGCCGTCAAATCAAATTTTCAACATCCGAAATTTCCTATAAGATTAGAAGTTTGCATCTACATACCGTATAAGTCTCAACAAGCTGTACCAAAAGCCGTAACCATAACTCCAATACTCAAATTCAAATACCGCATAGCTCGAATGCTCGAAGCAATGATTTCTAGTCACAGTATTGGCTCAAATGAACCCAGTGCCGGTAATAAACCTCGTATCAGACAAAACCTCGTCCTAAAACCTTCGTACACTGCCGATGATGAAAGAAACATACCAAATTCATAACCATTCATTAGACCAACATGTCATGGAGCTCCCGTTCCTTCTACAAGAACTATAGCCAATCTCAAAGCCGACTTCCGATATTATCCTCCCAATTATACCACAACAATTAAATTTGATAGCTTCCATTCTAGGCCCAATGACCTTGTCTCATCCAAAATGACCACTTTAGTGATATGACACATCAATACAATCTAAAGCCACAACCCGTGCAATCCGTGCACCAGATAGCAACATTTCAAATGTACCAAATCGTAACAATGACCCAAACAGGAGAACCGTTCCAAAAGCTCGACGAGTACCACCCAGACGCAATGATAAGAACCCATCACACACCGCAGAACCATAACACACGAATCTTACACGAGGGATCATATTTCCACATAACTCTGCTGCAATATGCGACCATATCCAAATACTGGTCCATATGAAACACCTCAAGCCACCCTGCTAAAATCAATAACCATGCGCAATTCGACATCAATTACCCAAAGTGCATTACCATAACCACGGAGAAGCAAACGACGCCATGCCACATAAAACCCAAAAGAACATAACCAATACGTCATTAACCAAGCAATATACAATACTATTGTCGCTCAAATTCCGCTATAAGGCCACAATAGAACTGCACTATATGTGCATATAACCAACGAATCACAACTCCTCGTAGCATAGAAGAGTAACTTACAAATCATTTCAGAACACAAATAAGCTTCACATCAACCGAATGGCACATCCTACAACAATAGCAGTATGGAGCCAATCAATCCGGCTCGGTGTAGAATACACATCCTAATTGGGCCTACCAATGGGCCCCAAATCAACTTTGGTCGGCCACCAATAGATAAACAACCTCCGAAAGTCCACAATGACGGAATCATAACACCTTCTATCATCTGGCTAGCTCCGGCCACAAGTTCACAGTCTACAACCATGAAACAATCTGCTCCTGAGAACTCCCAATCTCTAATTCCATAGAACACATGAATCACCATATTTGATTCCACGTCCACCACCCGAATGCCTAACACCTCTCTCATACACAATAATCCCACGAGAAATACTTAAAAAAAATTCTTCAGTGCCACCTCGCAAAAATTTGAATATCAACAGTCGATCAACCAGGAGAGTGCCGCAATACCAGCAAAGTACCCATAAATCAAAACACACTGCTCCTTCTGAAATGTACACTCTCATCAAGCTATACCAGATAGTAATATCATTAACCTGGTCATTGGAAACCGCTCATGCTGCCTAAGAATTTATATCCTTTCCTTCAAAACTGAACTGTGACCTTGTACATGTAAATCCTATTCCCGCACAACACACTACTTCTATTATGCCATCATGTGACAAGCATAAGAATTCCATTATCAACTCTGAGTCACTAGCAAATTACATACCTTATTAGTCAGAAACCTCTTTCTTGCTTCTTTCTAGGAGGAAATCATAACACACAACACGTTTCGTACATCGGTAGAAAATATCCGGTTCAAACCATGGTAGAACCCATCATGAACACTTTGAAATCCATTTGCACATAACCAAGCTATCTGAACTGAATTCCTCTAACTCCACCAAGACACACAGGTTGCTAAATTCGAGAGCATTGCCACGAAACACCTGTAGATACTAGCCACATCATAAGTACCCACGATCATACCCATTATGGTGCTAACCCAGCCTACTACCAAGCTGTCCTATTTCTCCAAGTTCTTTCTAAATTGCCTTCAAATTGCTACTTTTTCCTTGTTAGAACACTACTATCCTTAACTAAAACTTACCCCACAAACTCTAGCATAGAATCATGCAGCCCTAAGGCTTATAATCTGCCGAATTCCCTTTTTATGTATCCCAAAGGTTCCACAACCAAAAATGCTTACTCCGAAGAGACTTTATGTGAACCTAAAACTGTTTCTTTCACCTTCTTGATACTGAATTTCATAGTTCACAATGATAAAAGATGCCACGAGTCTCAACACCGTTCAATGCAACTCCAGGTTTTCTAGCCATATTTATAAATCTTGAATCCATTGGAACCATTCTCGAGAGTCATTCACTCTACTCAAATCTCGAATTAACCAACCAAACGGACCGAAACGACCTGTGCCCCATTAGCACACCAACACCCAAGGGAGTAAAGAGTAACCCACACTCCTACGCAATCGAGCAAATTCCTGCTCCATGTACACTACATTCTCTGGGAATAACCACTCAATTATTTTATGTTCCTGCTATAACCATAGAGTATAATACAACTTGTGTCCAGAAATTCCTTTACCCATGTCATCCTCGATCTCAACCTCTGTAAGTCATAACTGATTCATCGATATACCCTAAACCGAAACTAATACGACCCATAACTGTGCAATCAACTCGTCGATAGAAGACTCCCCCACTTAGCCTTAAGCTACAATTATATAAAATTAGAACCAGTAAGGATTTCTCCTTCTCAATTACCAAGGTCTCACACCTTTAACCTGCCAGACTTTTCGAAGTCTTTTATTAAGACTTTCATGAACATTCTGAATCTCCAACCAAAATCATACACGCGACCTCCTATGGGGTAGCAAGTAATATTCCTTGCAAAAGCTTCATCACCATCACACCACCGCTAGCTGCACACAGGAGATAACCCACATGTGGAATTCCATACTGACATCTTCCAATGACACTGCACTGAGTGCAACGACCAATAAATCCATAAATTCTCCTGAGTTCATGCTCGCCCACTATTTGTATAAGTCTGCACTTTCCCTATTGACATCAACTGTACGTCAACAATACCTTCCGAACTCAAGTCATATTGCACCTGACACGATAATCAGATCTTCACGATCTATTCATTTCAAACACACTCCTTTCTACCATATTCAATATTTCTTTGTACACTAATCATCACTCCAAATAGAGTTTGCAGGCCGATTCACATACTAACATGATTCCAAACCATTCTACACTTTCTCAAGGCGCATGCCTACCCTAGTAGTGAATTCATATGCTAATCTGCCACTCTTACTTCGGTTAAATCATCTCCTTTAAGAAACTTCTCAAACTCTACTTCTCCTACTTGACCTGCTAGTACTCCAACCACCGCGAAACACTTCCCGTTATGTCTCCCCTCATACTTTGCCACCCAACTACTGCATCAAATTGAAATGTATGTCTGTCGCACCTGAACCAATAAAATGTTACCGACTCTAAGTCTCTTCGAAGATCATCTTTCTCGAGCCATCAACATCAAAAATACCCATTCGCAACCACAATTACTACACAATCACTTACTCTTCTTGAGTCCAAACTCATTGACAAGACATGAGAATTTAATTTGCCCCAAAATTTATCAACGTGAAAGATCCTTCAAAACATTCACACTTGAGACCGTACGTCACATCAAAAAAACATCAAGCGCCCAATGGACTTCCTTTACATTTCAAGGAAACAATTCTCGTCACATTCAAATCGTCTTAACATATCCCACAATTATATCATACTCATCACAAAGCCATTCCACCGCTCATCGAGCTACGAATTCCACTCGTAGGGGCATTACCGGACATATGAGTCCAAATATACAGGTTACAACTAAAGCTACCGAGCCAAAACTACGGTTTAAACCTGGCCTCAAGTCCTCCAAACTAGACCATCACCAAAATATATAATACACATCTCGAACCTCGTTCATAGAATCACAAGCCGGCGATGCACAACTGATATTGAGTGCTCATGTGCGCATACGAATGCGTGGAATGAATTCAAAGAGTTATGTTTCAAGCTGAATCAATTTTGCATGATAGAATACAAGAAAGTGAAATTTTTCTAAGTGTTCTGCAGCCTCTTGAAGATAAGTACAGACATCTCCGTACCGATCCGCAAGACTCTACTAAACCCGCTCATGACTCGTGAGACCTATGTAACCTAGGCTCTGATACCAATCTGTCACGACCCAAACTAACCCCTGTCGTGATGGCACCTATTGTGGAACTAGGCAAGCCGACTCATTTCCAAAACAAACTGATATTTTTATTTCAAAGATAATTCCAATGTTATTTAACATAAAAACCTTCGTAAAGGAGTTCCAATCAAAATAAAAGTGCGGAATAAGAAGCCCGACATCGGGGTGTCACTAGTCATGAGCATCTACTACAATCTATCTAACAATATCACGGCTAACTTAGCCTAAAACATAGCTAAATACAACTAGAGGAAGATAAGAGGGAGAAGAGCAGGGGCTGCGGTCGCCAAGCAGCTACCTTGCTATCCCCGAGAAAATCTGCAACCAAAATAATCAACAGCCGCTACCGTGTCTAGCTCACCTGGATCTGCACACAAGGTGCAGGGAGTAACGTGAGTACATCAACTCAGTAAGTAACAACAATAAATAAAGACTGAGCAGTAGTGACGAGCAATAAAGCATATAACGTTCATATAACAAATTATTCAAAAGTCATTTTCAAACTCTTCTCAGACAGCCTCTAGTATAATGGTCATAACGTGTTGTACAAAACTCCAAATGATGAATGGTTTGACTTTCTGAAAAATAGACTCCAAGGGCTATAATTTTATTGGGTGCGCATCTCCCAATTCCTTATAGATGACGAGATATAAGCTTCCAAAGTCAGCCCTGTGCAACAGAGATTTCCAAACTCTTCCCAGACAGCCTAGAGTGTATCTACCATAACCTTTTGTACACAACTCCAAATGACAAATGGTTTACGTTTCTGATAACTAGACACAAAGGGCTACAACTTTCATTAGAATTAATTCCATAAGAAAATAATTATTTTCCATAAAAATCCGAAAATTAGCTCAAAAATCGTCTGTGGGGCCCAAGTCTCGGAACTCGACAAAAGTTACAAAATTCGTAAGCCCATTCAACCACGAGTCTAATCATACCAATTTTACCAAAATCCGAACCCAACTCTACCCTCAAATCTTCAATTTAAACTAAGAGGGTTTTCAAATTTTTCCAAATCAATTCACCAATTAAATGATAAAAATAACCATGGATTCGGGTAATTTAACCAATATTGAGTTAAGAATACTTACCCCATTGTTTCCTCTAAAAATACCCAAAAATCACCTCAATACGAGCTCCAAATCGTCAAAAACTGAAAATGGGATTAAGTACCATTATCAGAACTTAAACTCACTGCCCGTGCTTTTCTTCTTCGCAAAAGCGGTCAGTGCATCGCGTTCGCGAAGCACAAAATAGATCCCGTCCAAATTCCTCCTTCGCGTACGCGACTTCACCCTCGCGTTTGCAAAGAACAAAATGTCTATGTCTCAATGCCTTCTATGCGAACGCGTTCAACCCATTGCGAACGCGATGATTCATTCCCCCTTACTACGCGAACGCGACACCCCCTACGCGAACGCGTAGACCAATTGCCCTGGGTCCTCGACTGCTTACTCTCTTTTTCGCGAACGCGTAGCACCTCTCTCGTTCGTGATGCACACCCACTCTACCCTTTGCGAACGTGTTCTTCTCTTCACGAACGCGAAGAGAAAATATTGCCAGCCTCTCAGTTCCTCTTCGCGAACGCGAGGCTCCACTCGCAAACGAGATGAAGGAAACCAGATGGTGCATCAGAAAAATTCAAGCAGAGTTCCAAGACCATAATCCAACCCGTTAACCATCCGAAACTCACCCGAGCCCCTCGGGACCTCAACCAAATATACCATCAAGTCCTAAAATATCATAAGGACATAGGCGAACCCTCAAATCACCTCAAACAATGCTAAAACCATGAATTACACCCCAATTCAAGCCTAATGAACTTTGAAATTTCTAATTTCTACAAACAACTCCGGAACCTATCAAATCACATCCGATTGACCTCAAATTCTGCACACAAGTCATAAATGACATAACAAAGGTATTACAATTTTCAAAATCCGATTCCGACCCTGATATCAAAAAGTCAACCCCCGGTCAAACTTCTAAAAAATTAAACTTTCGACATTTCAAGCCTAATTCCTCTACGGACCTCCAAATAAAATCCGGACACACTCCTAAGCCCAAAATCACCATACGGAGCTACTGGAACTATCTGAATTCGAATTTGAGGTCATTTACATATAGGTCCATATCCGGTCCACTTTTCTAAATTAAGTTTTTTCAATTATGAGATTAAGTATCTTATTTCACTCCGAGTTCCTTCCGGACCCCAACCAACTAACCCGATATAACATAATATAGCTTAAGATCATAAAGGAAATAGAAATGGGGGAAACGGGGCTATAAATTCAAAAATGACCGGCAAGATGAAGGTTATTGAATTCAAAAGCAAGATGAAGGTTATTGAATTCAAAAGCAAGATGAAGGTTATTGAATGACCGGGTATGTAATTTGCTGGTTACCCAAAGTTGATAATGAGATTATCGTTCTTGTCACATGATGGCATGATAGATGTGGTATGTGGCGCGGGATTAAGATTTACATGTAGAAGGTAGCAGTTCATTCTTGAAAGGAAGATCACGAATTTTGGACAGAATGGTCAATTTCAGATAGTTAGATGAATGTTATAACTACTCGGTAATCCTTGAGAAGGGTACGTATTTCAAAAGGCTTACTGTGTTTTGACTTACGGATGTTCATTGGTATTGCAGTACTCACCTGGTTGATAGACAACTGATATTCAAATTATTGCTAGGAGGCACAGAAGAATTATGAAAGTATTCCTTATGGGAAGATCGTGAATGGAAGATGTGTTAGTCATTCTAGTGTTGGAGTTAGGATCAGTTACGGTGATTCATGTGTTTGATGAATTTGGAGACTGGGAGTTCTGATAAGTATATTGTTTTGGGTTGCGGCCTGTTTGAGGTGAGTATTTTATGTTAACTCAGTGGAGGCACTAGTTGTGTTAATTATTTGTGATAGTTACGTGATATAATTGTGCATATATGTGAGGTTTAAGCCTGTCACGACCCGGAATTCCAACCTTCGGGAATGTGATGGCGCCTAACATTTCACTTGCTAGGCAAGCCAACGTTAGAATAATATTAGCCATTTTAAAAAAAATTAAATTAATTAATAACAAGAAAACTAATGCGGATGTAAAGTCTGAAATGTACTGAATAATCCATAATAATAGCGATGTCTAAATACCATCCTAGAATTAGTGTCACAAGTGCACGAGCTACTAGAATAATACAAATAAAGGTCTGAATAAAATAAAGCTATCTAAAAGCAAACACACAGCGAAAATAAGGTAGACGGGGACTTCAAAACTTCGGACGTTGTGCAGTTATACTTCAAGTCTCCTCTAAGAAGCTGGAATCCGAGCAAGTCAATGGTACGCCGCTGGGACCAACTCCGAAATCTGCACAAGAAGTGAAGAGTGTAGTATCAGTACAACCGACCCCATGTACTGGTTAGTGCCGAGCCTAACCTCGACGAAGTGGTGACGAGGCTAAGGCAGGTCACTTACATTAACCTGTACGCAGTAATAGTAATAACCACAATAATAGAATTAAATTAGGTAACTCATTTCTAATAGTTGAAGCCAACTCAGCAGTCATAACCAATTATTATTTCATTCAATTTTTATTGCAGCATAGAACCCGCTCCCACAACATATTGATTTTTAATCCTCCCATATATTTATTTTAATCAAGTATATATAGACTTTTAAATAAGTCTGTCGCGACGAGAAACCCGAACCCCCAATATGGACTTTTAAACAAGTATGTTGCGATGTGCAACCCGATCACCCGATATGGACTTTTAATAAGTTTGTTGCGGCGTGCAACCCGATCCCCCAATATGAACTTTTAATAAGCCTGTTGCGGCGTGCAATCCAATCCCCCAATATGGACTTTTAATAAGTCTGTTGCGGCGTGCAACCCGATCCCCCAATATGGACTATTAATAAGTCTGTTGCGGCATGCAACCCGATCCCCTAATATATTCATTTCAATCAATTCTGCTGTGGCATGCAACCCGCTCCTCCAATATATTCATTTACCAATTCTTATGGAAGAAATTTCCCAACAAATGCAACAATTAATATAAAATTTTTAAGACAACAAGCATACAATAATTATGATTTAATTATGAAACAAACAATGAAAAATAGCAATTTATTATGGAATCAGGGAGAAAATAGGCAGTTTACTATTTAATATGCTAAATGTCAAGTAGCAATTAATGCACATAAATCAAATCAGCATGTAGCAATTATTGCAGGAATTGAAAAATTAATAATTGACAAAGAATAAATCAAATAATTATGCAAATAATTAATTTGACGACGTATAGACACTCGTCACCTTGACTATACGTCGTTACGTGCATTTCACATAACAAATAATTTAAGGGCTCTATTCCCTCAAATCAAGGTTAACCACGATACTTACCTCGCTTTGCAATTTCAATCAATTACTCGACCATAACTTTTCCCTTTAAATTTGTCTCCAAAAGCTTCAAATCTATTCACAAATAATTCGATATGCTCAATACTAACCATAAGAGTTAATTCCATATGAATTTACTAATTTTTCAGATAAAATCAGAAATTTACTTTAAAAATTGATAGTGGGGCCCACATTTCAAATCATGGAAAAACTTACGAAATTAGAACACCCATTCGGAGACGAGTCCAACCATACAAAAATTATCAAATTCCGATATCACATGGACCTTCAAATCTTAAATTTTCGATTTTTGGAAGATTTTATAAAAATCTGATTTTTCTCCAATAATTTCATGGATTCATGATATAAATGAGTATGGAATCATGAAATATAATCAATATAGGATAAGGAACACTTACCCCAATGTTTTCCCGTGAAAATCGCCCAAAAATGACCTTACCCGAGCTCAAAATCGACAATGGTGGAACATCGGTCGAAATCCCATTTCCAGAATTTAAGTTTTGTTGCCCGGGTTTTTATCCTTTGCGAACGCAGTCATCGCCTCGCGTTCGCGAAGCACAATTTTGTGCTGCCCAAATTTTACCCTTCACGAACGCGAAGGCAACCTCACGAACATGATGCATTGCCAGACTTGACCTTCGCGAACGCGAGTTGCCCTTCGCGAATGCGAAGGAAAAAATCCTCTCCAGTCCACTTTGCTCTTCGCGTTCGCGAGAGTACCTTCGCGAACGCGATGAAGGAAATACCAGTTGCAGAAAACCAATTTTTCTAAGTTCAAAGCCATCCCGTAGCCGATCCAAAACTCTCCCGAGCCCTTGGGGCTCCAAACCAAACATGCACCCAAGTCCTAAAACATCATACGGACTTGCTCCCGCGATTTAATCGCCAAAATAACACCTAGAACTATGAATCAGACACCAAATCAAAGGAAATTTTCAAGAAAACATTAAAACTTATATTTTCATAAACGGACGTTCGAATCACGTCAAATCAACTCTGTTTCTCACCAAATTCGACATACATGTCATAAATATTATAGTGGACCTATACTAGGCTCCGGAACCAAAATGCGGAGCTGGTTTCAATAAATCCAACATCAGTAAATTCTTAAAAATTATTAAGCTTTCAAACTTTTAATATTTCATCAAAATTCCATACCTCGGGCAAGGGACCTCAGAATTCGATTCCGAGCATACGCCCAAGTCCCAAATCACGATACGTACCTACCGGAACTGTCAAAATACTGATCCGAGTCCGTTTGCTCAAAATGTTGACCAAAGTCAACTTAGTTGAGTTTTAAAGCTCTATTTCACATTTTAGTCCATTTGCACACAAATACTTTCCAGAAAATTATACGGACTGTGCACGCAAGTCGAGGAATGATAAATAGTGCTTTTCGAGGTCTTAGAACATATAATTAATTATCAAATTTAAAGATGACACTTTGGGTCATCACATTATCCACCTCTAAAATGTTCGTCCTCGAACGGAGTTAGAAAAAGTAACTGAGATGGTGAATAAGTTTGGATATTTACTCCGTATTTCCGACTCAGACTCCCAGGTAGATGCCTCTCCAGCTGACATCTCCAGTCCACCCGAATTGAAGGATAACTCTTAGACCTCAACTGTCAGACATGCCGGGTTAGAATAGCTATCGGCTCCTTCTCATACGTCAAATCCTTGTCCAATTGGACCAAGCTGAAATCTAACACATGGGACGGATCACCATAATATTTCCAGAGCATAGACACATGGAACACCGGATAAACAGCTGATAAACTAGGTGGTAATGCAATCCTGTAGGGTACTTCACCCACCCTTTCAAGAATTTCAAAGGGTCCAATATAGCTAGGGCTCAACTTGCCCTACTTTCCGAACATCCTTACATCTTTCATAGGTGAAACCCAGAGTAATATCCTTTCTCCAACTTTACGGTCGGCATAACTCTTTTTCCAAGACTGAGCCGTGAAAAGTTGATCCTAAATAACCTTGACCTTATCCAAGGCATCCTGTACCAAATCGGTACCTAACAACCGAGCATCTCCCGGTTCAAACCAGCCAATTGGCGAATGACATCGCCTTTCTATAATGCCTCATATGGAGCCGTCTGAATGCTCAACTGGTAGCTATTATTATAAGCAAATTTCGCAAGTGGCAAGAACTGATCTCAAGAACCTCCAAAGTCTATAACACAAGCGCGAAGCATATCTTCCAATATCTCAATAGTGCACTCTGACTGTCCGTCTGTCTGTGGATGAAATATTGTACTCAACGCAAACCGCATGCCTAATTTACGATGTACAACCCTCCATAAGTGTGAGGAAAATTCCATACCTCGATCTGAAATAATAGACACGGGTACACCGTGTAGGCGGACAATCTCACGAATGTAAATTTCAGCTAACCGCTCTGAAGAATAGGTAACTGCCACTGGAATGAAATATGCTGACTTGGTCAACCTGTCCACAATGACCCAAATGCATCAAATTTTCTCTGAGTCTGTGGGAGCCCAACAACAAAATCCATAGTGATACGCTCCCACTTCCACTCAGGAATTTCTAACTTATGAAGCAAACCACCAGGTCTCTGATGCTCGTACTTGACTTGCTGACAATTTAGACACCGAGATACATATGCAACTATATCCTTCTTCATTCTCCCCCACCAGTAATGTTGTCGTAAATCTTGATACATATTGGCGTCTCCTGGATGAATAGAATACCTATAACTATGTGCCTCTTCAAGAATTAATTCACGAAGCCCGTAAACATTAGGCACACAAATACAACCCTGCATTCGCAGAACTCCATCTTCCCCCACAACAACCTTTTTGGTATCACCGTGCCACACCGTGTCGTTAATGTCAAGCAAATGAGGATCATCATATTGCCGCTCTCTGATGCGTTCATATAAAGAAGCTCGAGCGACAGTACAAGCTAGAACCCAACTGGGTTCCGAAACATCTAACCTCTTGAACTGATTAGCCAATGTCTGAATATCTGCAGCTAACGTCCTCTCACCAACTGAAATATATGCAAGACTGCACATACTCTCAACCTTTCTACTCAAAGCATCGGCCACCACATTGTCCTTTCCGGGATGATACAAAATGGTGATATCATAGTCTTTCAATAACTCCAACCATCTTCTCTGCCTAAAATCAAGATCTTTTTGTTTGAACAGATACTGAAGGCGGAATTAATTCCATAAGAAAATAATAATTTTTCATAAAAATTTGAAATTAGCTCAAAAATTGCCCGTGGGGTCCACGTCTCGGAACTCGACAAAAGTTACAAAATTCGGAAGCTCATTCAACCATGAGTCTAATCATACCAATTTTACCAAAATATGACCCCAACTGGACCCTCAAATCTTCAATTTAAACCAAGAGGGTTTTCAAATTTTCCCAACTCAATTCACCAATTAAATGATAAAAATAACCACGGATTCGGGTAATTTAACCAATATTGAGTTAAGAACACTTACCCTATTATTTCCTCTGAACATCACACAAAAATCGCCTCAATCCGAGCTTCAAATCGTCAAAAACTGAAAATGGAACGAAGTCCCATTCTCAGAACTTAAACTCACTGCCCATGCTTTTCCTCTTCGCGAAAGCGGTCAGTGCCTCGCATTCGCGAAGCACAAAATAGCTCCCGTCCTAATTCCTCCTTCTCGTACACAACTTCACCCTCGCGTTCGCGAAGCACAAAATGCCTCTGCCTTATTGCCTTCTACGCGAACACGTTCAACCCATTGCGAATGCGATGCTTCATTCCCCCTCACTACATGAACGCGTAGACCAATTGCCCGGGGTCCTCAGCTTCTTACTCTCTTCTTCGCGAACGCGTAGCACCTCTCGTGTTCGTGATGCACACCCAGTCCACCCTTCGTGAACACATTCTTCTATTCGCGAACGCAAAGAGAAAATATTGCAAGCCTCTCATTTCCTCTTCGCGAACGCGAGGCTTCATTCGCGGACGCGATGAAGGAAACCAGATGGTGCATCAGAAAAATTCCAGCAGGGTTCCAAGTCCATAATCCAACCCGTTAAGGACCTCAACCAAATATACCAACAAGTCCTAAAATATCATACTGACTTGGTCGAACCCTCAAATCACCTCAAAAAATGCTAAAACCATGAATTACACCCCAATTCAAGCCTAATGAACTTTGAAATTTCTAATTTCTACAAACGACTCCGGAACCTATCAAATCATGTCCGATTGACCACAAATTTTGCACACAAGTCATAAATGATATAATAGAGGTATTCCAATTTTCAGAATCAGATTCTGAACCTGATATCAAAAAGTCAACCCCCCGGTCAAACTTCTCAAAAATTAAACTTTTGGCATTTCAAGCCTAATTCCTCTAAGGACCTCCAAATAATATTCCAGACAGGCTCCTAAGACAAAAATTACCATACAGAGCTATTGGAATTATCATAATTCAAATCCGATATCATTTACACATAGGTCCATATCCGGTCCACTTTTCTAACCTATGTTTTTTCAATTCTGAGACTAAGTGTCTTATTTCACTCCGAGTTCCTTCCGGACCCGAACCAACTAACCCGATATAACATAATATAGCTTAAGAGAATAAAGGAAACAGAAATGAGGGAAACGGGGCTATAACTCTCAAAACGACTGACCAGGACGTTACAGAATTCCTCCTGGAATGAAGCATGATGAAGCTTATTGAATGACCGGGTATGTAATTTGTTGGTTACCCAAAGTTGATAATGAGATTATCGTGCTTGTCACATGATGGCATGATAGATGTGGTATGTGGCGCGGAATTAAGATTTACATGTAGAAGGTGGCAGTTCATTCTTGAAAGGAAGATCACGAATTTTGGACAGATTGGTCAATTTCAGATAATTAGATGAATGTTATAACTGCTCGGTAATCCCTGAGAAGGTTACGCATTTCATAAGGCGCATTGTATTTTAACTTACGGATGGTCATTGGTATTACAGTACTCACCTGGTTGATAGACAACTGATATTCAAATTATTGCTAGGTGGAAGGGAAGAATTATGAAAGTATTCCTTATGGGAAGATCGTGAATGGAAGATATGTTAGTCATTCTAGTGTTGGAGTTGGGATCAGTTACGGTGATTCATGTGTTTGATGAATTTGGAGACTGGGAGTTCTGAGAAGTATATTGTTTTGGGTTGCGGCCTGTTTGAGGTGAGTATTTTATGTTAACTCAGTGGAGGCACTAGTTGTGTTAATTATTTGTGATAGTTACGCGCTATAATTGTGCATATATATGAGTTTTGAGCTTGTCACGACCCGGAATTCCCACCTTCGGGACCGTGATGGAGCCTAACATTTCACTTGCTACGCAAGCCAATGTTAGAATAATATTAGCCATTTTAAAAAAAAATTAAATTAATTAATAACAAGGAAATCAATGCGGAAGTAAAGTCTGAAATGTATTGAATAATCCATAATAATAGCGATGTCTAAATACCATCCCAGAATTAGTGTCACAAGTGCACGAACTACTAGAATAATACAAATAAAGGTCTGAATAAAATAAAGTTGTCTGAAAGCAAACACACAGCTAAAATAAGGTAGATGGGGACTTCAAAACTGCGGACGCTGTGCAGTAAGTCTCCTCTGAGTAGCTGGAATCCGAGGAAGTCTATGGTACGCCGCTGGAACCAACTCCGAAATCTGCACAAGAAGTGCAGAGTGTAGTATCAATACAACCGAACCCATGTACTGGTAAGTGCCGAGCCTAACCTCGACGAAGTAGTGACGAGGCTAAGGAAGGTCACTTACATTAACATGTACACAGTAATAGTAATAACTACAATAATAGAATTAAATTAGGTAACTCATTTCTAATAATTGAAGCCAACTCAGCAGTAATAACCAATTATTATTTCATTCAATTTCTGTTGCAGCGTGCAACCCGCTCCCGCAACATATTCATTTTCAATCCTCCCATATATTTATTTTAATCAAGTATATATAGACTTTTAAATAAGTCTGTCGCGACGAATAACCCGAACCCCCAATATGGACTTTTAAACAAGTATGTTGCGATGTGCAACCCGATCACCCAATATGGACTTTTAATAAGTTTGTTGTGGCATACAACCCGATCCCTCAATATGGACTTTTAATAAGTCTGTTGCGGCGTTCAACCCAATCCCCCAATATGGACTTTTAATAAGTCTGTTGCAGCGTGCAACCCGATCCCCCAATATGGACTTTTAATAAGTCTGTTGCGGCGTGCAACCCGATCCCCCAATATAATCATTTCAATCAATTCTGTTGTGGCATGCAACCCGCTCCTCCAATATATCCATTTACCAATTCTTATGGAAGAAATTGCCCCATTAAATGCAACAATTAATATAAAATTTTTAAGAAAACAAGAATACAATAATTATGATTTAATTATAAAACAAACAATGAAAAATAGCAATTTATTATGGAATCAGGGAGAAAATAGGCAGTTTACTATTTAATATGCTAAATGTCAAGTAGCAATTAATGCACATAAATCAAATCAGCATGTAGCAATTATTGCAGGAATTCAAAAATTAATATTTGATAAAGAATAATTCAAATAATTATGCAAATAATTAATTTGATGACGTATAGACACTCGTCACCTTGCCTATACGTCGCTACATGCATTTCACATAACAAATAATTTAAGGGTTCTATTCCCTCAAGTCATGGTTAACCACGACACTTACCTCGCTTTGCAATTTCAATCAATTACTCGACCACAACTTTTCCCTCTAAATTTGTCTCCAAAAGCTTCAAATCTATTCACAAATAATTCGATATACTCAATACGAACCATAAGAATTAATTCCATACGAATTTACTAATTTTCCGGATAAAATCATAAATTAACTTTAAAAATTGACAGTGGGGCCCATATCTCAAATCTTAGAAAAACTTACGAAATTAGAACACCCATTCCGAGACGAGTCCAACCATACAAAAATTATCAAATTCCGATGTCACATGAACCTTCAAATCTTAAATTTTTGATTTTTGGAAGATTTTATAAAAAACTGATTTTCTCCCATAATTTCACGGATTCATGATACAAATGAGCATGGAATCATGAAATATAATTAATATAGGATAAGGAACACTTACCCCAATATTTTCCCATGAAAATAGCCCAAAAAAGGCCTTACCCGAGCTCAAAATCGACAATGGTGGAACATGGGTCGAAATCCCATTTCTAGAATTTAAGTTCTGTTGCCCAGGTTTTTACCCTTCGCGAACGCGGTCAGTGCCTCGCGTTCGTGAAGCACAATTTTGTGCTGCCCAAATTTTACCCTTCGCGAACTCGAAAGCAACCTCACGAATGCGATGCATTGCCTGACTTGACCTTCGCGAACACGAGTTGCTCTTGGCGAACGCGAAGGCAAAAATCCTCTCCAGTCCACTTTGCTCTTCGCGTTCGCAAGAGTACCTTCGCGAATGGGATGAAGGAAATACCAGTTGCAGAAAACTAATTTTTCTAAGTTCAAAGTCATCCCGTAGCCAACCCAAAACTCTCCTGAGCCCTTGGGGCTCCAAACCAAACATGCACCCAAGTCCTAAAATATCATTCAGACTTGCTCGCGTGATTAAATAGCCAAAATAACACCTAGAACTACGAATCGGATACCAAATAAAAGGAAATTTTCAAGAAAACTTTAAAACTTATATTTTAATAAACGGACGTCCGAATCACGTGAAATCAACTCCGTTTCTCACCAAATTCGACATACATGTCACAAATATTATAGTGGACCTATACCGGGCTCCGGAATCAAAATACGGACCCGATGTCAATAAATCGAACATCAGTAAATTCTTAAAAATCATTAAGCTTTCAAACTTTTAATATTTTATCAAAATTTCATACCTCGGGCTAGGGACCTCAGAATTTGATTCCGAGCATACGCCCAAGCCCCAAATCACGATACGGACCTATCAAAACAGTTAAAACACTGATCCGAGTCCGTTTGCTCAAAATATTGACCAAAGTCAACTTAGTTGAGTTTTAAAGCTCTATTTCACATTTTAATCCATTTTCACACAAAAAGTTTTTGAAAAATTATAAGGAATGTGAACGCAAATCGATAAATGATAAATAGTGCTTTTCGAGGTCTTAGAACATATAATTAATTATCAAATTTTAAGATGACACTTTGGGTCATCACATTATCCACCTCTAAAACAAACGTTCGTCCTCGAACGGAGTTAGAAAAAGCAACTGAGATGGTGAATAAGTGTGGATATTTACTCCGTATGTCCGACTCGGACTTCCAGGTAGATGCCTCTACCGGCTGACCTCTCCAGTCCACCGGAATTGAAGGATAACTCTTAGACCTCAACTATCGGACCTGCCGGGTTAGAATAGCTACCGGCTCCTCCTTATAAGTCAAATCCTTGTCCAATTGGACTGAGCTGAAATCTAACACATGGGACGGATCACCATAATATTTCCGAAGCATAGACACATGGAAAACCGGATGAACCGCTGATAAACTAGGTGGTAATGCAAGCCTGTAGGCTACTTCACCCACCCTTTCAAGAATTTCAAAGGGTCCAATATACCTAGGGCTCAACTTGCCCTTCTTTCCGAACCTCATTATACCTTTCATAGGTGAAACCCGGAGTAATATCCTTTCACCAACCATGAATGAAATATCACGAACTTTACGGTCGGCATAACTTTTTTTGCCTAGACTGAGCTGTGCGAAGTCTATCCTAAATAACATTGACCTTATCCAATGCATCCTGTACCAAATCGGTACCTAATAACCGAGCCTCTCCCGGTTCAAACCAGCCAACTGGCGAACGACATCGTCTTTCGTATAATGCCTCATATGGAGCCATCTGAATGCTCGACTGGTAGCTATTATGTGTAAACAACCCCGGAATAGATTTTTGATGATTCCAATAGCTCCGTATGGTGATTTTGGACTTAGGAGCGTGTCCGAAAAATTATTTGGAAGTCCGTAGTAGAATTTAGCTTGAAATGGCTAAAATAGATAGTTAAAGTTTGGAAGTTTGACCGGGGAGTTGACGTTTTGATATTAGGGTCAGAATTCGATTCTGAAAATTTGAATAGCTTTATTATGTAATTTATGACTTGTGTGAAAAATTTGAAGTCATTTCGGATTAATTTGATGTGCTTCGGCACAAGATATAAAATTTAAAAGTTCAAAGTTCATAGATTTTGATTTGAGGTGCGATTCAACGTTTTGATGTTGTTTGATGTGATTTGAGGTCTCGAGTAGGTCCGTGTTATGTTATGAAACTTGTTGGTTTATTTTAACGGGATCTCGGGGGCCTCAGGGGAGTTTCGGGATGAGTTTTGAGCGAGTACGGGCTTTTCAGCACTCTAATGTTGTTATGGGGGTCTTTGGAAGTGCGGACCTCACATTTTGGGAGTTCTGAGGCAAAATGGAAGTGCGGACCTCAGGGGAATTGTGCGGACCGCACAATTTTGTGTGCAGCCACACTTCAGGCCGCAGAGGAGTGTGCAGGCCGCACAATTTTGCGTGCGGCCGCACTCAGGAACTCTTAGATTTGCTGGTCCGAATTCGGAAGCTTATATCTTTTGATGTACGAGGAATTTTGAGATGATTCAAAAATGAAAGTTGTATCCATTCGTGTCTAGTTTTTAGAAAAGTATGGCCAAAATTGTAGAGAAAGGTATGGCCAAAATACTAAAGCATGGCAGTGCAGTCACCAAGAGAGTGCGGCCGCACAATTTGTGTGCGACCGCAGGAGCTGGGATGTGCGGCTGCACTTGGAATTGTGCGGAATGCACATGTTGAGTTCAAAGAATGTACTATATAACCGAGGCTTAGGTTATTATTTTATTTTTGGACCTTGGGAGCTCGATTTGAGACGATTTTTCATGAACTTTTCAAGAAACGCATCGAGGTAAGTGATTCTAGCTTAGATTTGGTTAACATACATGAATATATCATTGTTTTCATCATTTAATCAGTATTATGAGATGGGAATTTGGGGAAAATTGTAGAAATTTCATAAAATAATTTTTTGGGATTTGAACACCGATTCGGAGTCGGATTTGAGTAAAATTTGTATGGTTGAACTGGTAATTGAATGAGTTGTCGAATTTTGTGAGTTTTGTCAGATTCCGAGACGTGGGCCCCGTGGGAGATTTTTGAGTTAAATTTTGGATTTTTATGGAAAATTTGCATTTTTCTTGTGGAATTGATTCCAATAAATTTTATTGAGTGAATCGAATTATTTGTGACTAGATTCGAGGCGTTTGGAGGCCAATTCACGAGGCAAAGGCTTAGCGGAATAATAATTTCACGGTTTTAGGTAAGTAACAGTTATAAATCTAGTCCTGAGGGTATGAAACCCCAAATTTTATGTCATATAATTATTTTGGAGGTGACGGGCATGTGGGGGTGCACCGAGGGGATTGTGACTTGGTCCGTCCCGTGAAACTGTAAAGTTGAATAACTTGTTGTTAGCTATATGCTCTCTGTGTGTTGAAGAAATTTGACAGTAAATCATGCTTAGGCTATGTGATAGTACTATTGGGACCTGCAGAGGTCGCGTACTTGTTGAATTATTTACTAATTGCTGTCTTATACTCAATCATAATCTTACTTGTGTATCATACCTGAGTCTTTCTTGACATTTGTTGATACACTATATTATCTTTGTTTGGGCCGATCTTTGTGATTTCTGAGAGCCCGAGAGACTAGAGAGATTGATGACTAAGTGAGGCTGAGGGCCTATCGTAGGTATGGATATTATAGCACGTGAGTTATCCGTGCAGCACGTGAGTTGTCCGTGCAGATTAAAGTGCTTGGGCTGTAGGAGCCCCTCCGGAGTCTGTACACTCCCAGTGAGCGCGGGTACCTATTGAATGTGAGTGCTGAGGGCTGAGAGCCGAGTGGTTGAGCTGTTGTGACGAGTTGAGTGACTGTTGCCCTGAGAGGCTGTACTTGCTTTTCATGTGATGTTGCAATTAGTTTCTATCTGTCATTGTTGTGAAATTCTCTGAAAGATTTTCTATCCGGATTATATGAAGTTGAACTATATAAACTGATTTGACTTAAACTGCCGGATTTGTAAGCATGTCTACTCCCTGCTGGAATTACTGAAAATGAACTGTAACTGTATAGCTCGTCACTATCCTGAGTTCCTTATTTATTATTATTACTTGCTGAGTTGGTTGTACTCATATTACACCCTGCACTTCGTGTATAGATCCAGGTATTTTCGGACATAGAAGGTGTTAATTCTCTCGTGCAGTTGATTTTTCGGAGATCCAAAGGTAGCTATCGTGTTTTGCAGATCTTGTCTCTCCTTCCCTATCTCCTTGTTTACTATATTTGGTCTTAGACAATTATAGACCGTATTTTCCAGACATGTATTCACATTAGATGCTCATGTACTCAGTGACATCGGATTTTGGGAGCATTTATATTTGTACTTGTGAGATTTCTTCCGCTGAAATTAATCATTATGTTTTTGTATTTAAAAGATATGTGGTTTATTGAGATTGTCGGCTTGCCTAGTATTGAGATAGGCGTCATTACGACGGGTTAGGTTTTGGGTCATGACAGTTTGGATGAGTACATTGAATTTGATATGAAATAGTGAAATGTATGTGATGATGGAAGATATGGTGATCCACTTGTATGTTATTCTCCAAATAGTATAATTTATAGATGCCCAAAATGTGTTCGATTTATTGCATGTATGGAATCTCAAGTTTATTTCTGTCGTGATGATATTCGCCATTAATCATATATCACACTGCTCTTTTGTTAAGAGTCTTTCTGTTGATGGCAAAAACCTCTAAGTTTTTTATTAATATCCATTGACGCTGTTTAATAAGATTGTCAGTCACCATTTTGTTTTCTTCTTTAATCAATGAGATGGTTGCCTAAGCTTTACAAAGTTAATTATTAAATTTTATTAAATTTATTGCCTTCCGTTTGGGGGAAAAAGGAGTGTGAGTACAACTTCTAATATTCACTTTAGATACTACAAAGTTAATTAGCCATCTCTAATTTGATTTCAAGGTTGTGTAGGTCCTTATACTCAATCCTGAAATTTTTCCTCTTCAGCTGCCTGCAATATTCATATAAACTTGAAAGTAAGCTACTTTCAGTTCCAGTCGCATGTCAGTGATTATTACAAGCTTCTTTGCTGCTTTTAGTTTCTATGGTATTTCAGTCAACTTGCTTTTGCAAATGTTAAGAAATTATAGTATAGCTAGAAGCAATAGATCCTCCTATTTTCAGCTTCACTACGAAATGATTTATAAACTTCCACAATTTCAAAAGACTATCCATGATTTTTGAAGTTAATGATATAAAAGTAAAGAGTTATTTTAGCAATTCTTTATTTGCATCAGTGTCTAACACATAAAGCATGAACTGCAATTGTAAAACTAAATGCTTCTTGGTGATAAGTGATAACCATAACTTACAAGTTCGTAGTTCGGCAAGCTCCTTGGATCTCGAGTTCATTCTCAAGAAATTGTAAATATTGAGGCAGTTTCTCCCCTTATTGCAAATGTTTTACATCTCAGGTGGAAAATCTTTATGGAACCTTACATTAATTTGTTAACTCATTTGGGTTCATTATCTAAGCAGGAACCATGAAAACCTTGCAACGGAAATGTCGTTATCACATTTCAAATATATGTCTGTTCCGGAGCTTTGCTGTTTGAGCTTACGTCATCTACTACCTTATTAGGTGCTTAATCTCTTTATATTCATATAGAAAAAAACCAAATCAAAAGATCAATTTTAAATTGTTTGTTATACATATGGAGAAGATTCTACTAAAAGATGAATACCATGAAAGAATAGAATTTTTCTCATAATATGTAAATTTTCATTTCGTCATATCTTTGAAAATTATGTTAGATTTTCTTAAATCCGTTCCTGTTAAATTTTTTTGCTTCCCGTCTTAAGGCCTACAATCCTTAGATCATGTAAGGAAATGGGTTCCATTTGACTTATAATTCTCAGTAAGGACTGTCTAATGTTCATGTTTGCTGATCATCTTCATGTATACTTGTTCTCGATACAAATAGCTGATCAATGAGCTAGTTTGGCCCCAATGCACCTTATTATTATTATTATTATTATCATCATCATCATCATCATCATCATCATTATTACTATTATTATTATTATTATTATTATTATTATTATTATTATTTTATTCTCATCTCTAAGTGACAAACTAAAGATGGTTGCTGCTGCATTTTCCTTTGCTTCCACACTTCTAGCTGTGAGAAAAGGATAAGGTAACCAACCTAAAAAAAGATAAGTAAATTACATGATAATGGTTTGATTCTGAAGGGCCAAAATAAAGTTTTAAAGCAGATTTCCTTCAACTGGTTTGTCTTGGTGCAACATTTGTACGGATTGAGTTGATGTTTTAAAGAATTGAAAATTTCTCTATGTTAGTTGTTGGTTTTGGAATTGGCTGAAGGATGAGTAGTGTGTAGCCCTTTCCTTGGCTTGGTTCTTGATGTTTCATGGTTACTACTAATCATATGATTTAGTCCATAAGCTTGTCCTTACAATTTCTTCTTTCAGACGAGAGTTTGGTTGTGGCAAACTGAGGGCTTTCTTAAGGTAAATGTTTTGCCTCTGCGGAATTCGTCCTTTCATTAGTTTAATTTGTTGAATTGTTAATCATTGTTAGCTTGTATTTTTGATTATGTGAAAGTGTTAATGTGTTATTCTTCCTAAATAACAGGGATAAGGTTCTTAAACAACCACAAGAGACGTTGACCAAGGAGGAGTTTGAAGACATTTATTATTCAATTTTTGAATTTTTTCGTATGTATAAGTGTAGAATGACAATGAACAATGAAGTAAATGAGTTTAAGTGGATACATTATTTTCCTAATATGTAGAAGTTCTAAATCAACTAAAATTTTGCATACTAAAAATTCCTTGTCTAAACATCTATATAATGAGGCCTAACGTCATATTTCCTTTTTTGCGAAAAAAGAAAGGTTAATGAGACTTAGAATAGGTATTACATTGCTTCGTTGGCCAATGAAACATATCACTTTTGTCACGACCCAAAAATCTCACCACAGGCGTCGTGATGGTATTTAGTCTCTAAGACCAAGTAAGCCGATTATAATCATAATTCAAGCCATTTTTTAAAACTTATAATTTAATACAATCACCAAAGACTGGTAATACTGAGTCACGAACTCTAACTGAATATATGGAATGATCTCGAGAACCGAATGTACCATATTGTTCGAATAAGAAAGTAACAGTACTATAAAATGGAAAGACTCCAAGGGACGGCGATGACCAAGCAGTCATACCTTGAATCCTTGCGATCATACTCAAATCTCTGTCCGAATCCGATATCTTCAATACTTGGCTCTGCACAAAAATGTGCAGAAGTGTAGTATGAGTACACCACGGTCGGTACCCAGTAAGTATCAAGACTAACTTCAGTTGAGTAGTGACGAGGTACAGTCAAGACACTCACTAGTCAAATAACCTATGCAATATAGCATACAAAAATAATAGAAAATAAATAGCAGTGATAGCAACACCAATCAACTAGTGATTTAAACTGCAAGGCAACAGGAACACCATAAATATTGCTCAAACGAATAATAAACACAACTACAACCAATTAATCAAGTCCTTCAAGATATACATCTTTTATCTATAAGTTTTTCAATAAACGTCTCTAGAATATAATCATTTTCAATAAATATATTTCGAATATACTTCCTTCAAATAAATATCTTTCCAGTATAATTCTTTCAAATAAATATATTTCGAATATAATTCTTTCTAATAAATATTCTTTCAAATATTTTGACAAGAGTGGGTTGCTCTAGTGGTAAGCATCCTCCACTTTCAACCAAGAGTTTGTGAGTTCGAGTCACCCCAAGAGCAAGGTGGGGAGTTCTTGGAGGGAGGAAGCCGAGGGTCTATCGGAAATCTCCTCTCTACCCCATGGTAGGGGTAAGGTCTGCGTACACACTACTCTCCCCAGACCTCACTAGTGGGATTATACTGGGTTGTTGTTGTTGTTGTTGTAAATATCTTTCAAATATAATTTTTTCAAGTAAATATCTTTCAACTATAATTCTTTCAAATAAAAGTCACCATGTGACACCTCATTTAACTCTCCTGGCGTGAGAAATATATTCAACATATCACATCAAATGGCATGCTAATACCTTCATGCACTTTTCTCATTGTCACGACCCGAAGTTACCATTTTCGGACCGTGATGGCGCCTAACATTTCACTTGCTAGGCAAGCCAACATTAGAATAATATTATCCATTTTTAAAATAATTTTTGAATTTGTTAATAACAAAGAACAAATGCGGAAGTAAAGTCTAAAATATAGTGAATAATCCATAAAAACGACGGTGTCTAAATACCATCCTAGTATTGGTGTCACAAATGCACGAGATTCTAGAATAAATACAAATAAAGGTCTGAATAAAATAAAGTTGTCTGGAAACAAACACACAACTAAAGTAAAGTAAACGGGGACTTCAGAACTGCGAACGCCGTGCAGTTATATCTCAAGTCTCCTCTGAGTAGCTGAAATCCAAGCAAGTGTATGGCACGCCGCTGAGACCAACTCCAAATTCTGCACAAGAAGTGCACAGTGTAGTATCTGTACAACCGACCCCATGTACTGGTAAGTGCTGAGCCTAACCTCGACGAAGTAGTGACGAGGCTAAGGCGGGTCACTTACATTACCTGTACGCAATATTAGTAACAACAACAATAATAGAAATAAATCAGGTAACTCATTTATAATAATTGAAGCCAACTCAGCAGTCATAACCAAATATCATTTCCATCAATTCTGTTACAACGTGCAACCCGCTCTCACAATATATTCACATTCAATTCTGTTGCAGCGTGCAACCCGCTCTCATAATATATTCACATTCGGTTCTGTTGCGGCGTGCAACCCGCTCCTTCAATATATTCATTTTAATCAAGTCTATTTCAGCGTGCAACCCGATCCCCCAATATATATATATGTATGTCGACTTTTAAATAAGTCTGTTGTGGCGTGCAGCCTGATCCTCCAATATAGACTTTTAATAAGTCTGTTGCGGCGTGCAACCCGATCCTCCAATATGGACTTTTTAATAAGTCTGTTGCGGCGTGCAACCCGATCCTCCAATATATTCATTATAATTAATTCTGTTGCGGCGTGCAACCCGATCCTCCAATATATTCATTATAATCAATTCTGTTGTGGCGTGCAATCCGATCCTCCAACATATTCAATTACCAATTCTTATAGAAGAAATTTCCCCAATAAATGCAATAATTAATATAAAATTATAAGACAACAAGCATACAATAATTATGATTTAATTATGAAACAAACAAAGGCAAATAGCAAATTATTATAGAAATCATAGAGAAAATATGCACTTTAATATTTAATATGCTAAATGTCAAATAAAAATTAAGGCACATAATTCAAATAGAATGTAATAATTAATGCAGGAATTCAAGAATTAATATTTGACAAATAATAGGAGAGAAACAATTATTATAATAATTAATTCATGATTTAAAAAAAATTATGATTTTTCAAGTAAGCAGGCAAATAATTTGATGATGTATAGACACTCGTCACCTCGCCTATACGTTGTTCACATGCATTTCACATAACAATTAATTTAAGGGTTCTATTCCCTCAAGTTAAGGTTAACCACGATACTTATCTCGTTTTGCAAATTCCAATCAATTACTTGACCACAACTTTTCCTTTTAAATTTGTTTCCAAAAGTTTCAAATCTATTCACAAACAATTCGATATACTCAATACGAATCATAGAAATTAATTCCATATGAATTTATAAATTTTTCGGATAAAAATCCAAAATTTATTAAAATATTCGACAGTGGGACGCACATCTCAAATCCCGGAATAACTTACGAAATCCGAACATTCATTCTGAAACGAGTCTAACTATACAAAAATTATCCAATTCCGATGTCAAATGGACCTTTAAATCTTAAATTTTCGTTTTTGGAAGATTTTATAAACAAATCTGATTTTTCTTCCATAAATTCACAGATTCATGATATAAATGAGTATGAAATCATGAAATATAATCAATATAGGATAAGTAATACTTATCCCAATATTTTCCCGTAGAAATCGCCCAAAAATCGCCTTACCCGAGCTCAAAAATGGAAAAGGGTTGAAAATGGGATTCATCCCATTTTCCAGAACTTAAGTTCTGTTTCTTGGACTTTTACCATTCGCGAACTCAGTCAGTGCCTCGCGTTTGCGAAGAACATATTTGTGCTGTCCCATTTTACACTTCGCGAACGCGAGGGCTACTTCGCGACTGCGAAGCTTGCCTAGCTTGGACTTCGCGAACGTGAGATTCCCTTCGCAAATGCGAAGGCAATAATCTTGGCCAGCCTCTTTCCCTTCGCGAACGCGAGGCTTCGGTCGCGAACGCGAAGCTTTGAACCTCAAGCCTTTGCGAACGCGGCCACTCTGTCGCGAATGCGAAGCACAAAATGTGCCAGCCCCAATTTGCTCTTCGCGTTTGCGAGAGTACCTTCACGAATGCGAAGAAGAATATACCAGAAGCCTGAAGTTTGCAGAAAACCAGATTTCCTAAGTCCGAAAATGATCCGTTAACCACCCGAAACCAACCCGAGCCCTCGGGGCTCCAAACCAAATATGCACCCTAGTCCTAAAACATCATACGAACTTGATCGCAGTATCAAATTGCTAAAATAACACCAAGAAATACGAATCGGACACCAGATCAAAGGAAATTTCCGAGAGAACTTTAAAATTTATATTTTTATAACCTGACGTCCGAATCACATCAAATCAACTCCGATTCTCACCAAATTTGGCAGACACATCATAAATATTATAGTGGACTTACACCGGGCACCGGAACCAAAATATGGACCCGAGGTCAGTAAATCCAACATCTGTAATTTCTTAGAAATCATTAAGCTTTCAAACTTTTAATTTTTCATCAAAATTCTATATCTCGTGCTAGGGACCTCGGAATTCGATTTCGGGCATACGCCCAAGTCCCAAATCACGATACGGACATACTGGAATAGTCAAAATACTGATCTGGGTCCGTTTGTTCAAAATGTTGACCAAAGTCAACTTAGTTGAGTTTTAAAGCTCTATTTCACATTTTAATCCATTTTTCACATAAAAACTTTTCGGAAAATTATACGGACTGCGCACACAAGTCGAGGAATGATAAATGGTGCTTTTCGATTTCTTAGAGCACAAAATTACTTATTAAATTTAAAGATGACATTTTGGGTCATCACATTCTCCACCTCTAAAACAAACGTTCGTCCTCGAACGGAGTTAAAAAAAAAGTACTTGAGCTAGTGAATAAGTGTGGATATTTACTCCGCATGTCCGACTCGGACTCCTAGGTAGATGCCTCTACCGGCTGACCTCTCCATTGCAACTGAACTTAAGCATAACTCTTAGACCCAACTGTCGGACCTGCCGGGATAGAATAGCCACCGGCTCCTCCTCGTAAGTCAAATCTTTGTCCAATTGGACTGAGCTCAAATCTAACACATGGGACGGATCACCATGATATTTCCGGAGCATAGACACATGGAACACTAGATGAACCGCTGATAAACTAGATGGTAATGCAAGCCTGTAGGCTACTTCACCCACCCTTTCAAGAATTTCAAAGGGTTCGATATACCTAGGGCTAAACTTTCCCTTCTTCCTGAACCTCATAACACCTTTCATAGGTGATACCCGGAGCAATATTCTTTCTCCAACCATGAATGCAATATCATGAACTTTACGGTCGGCATAAACTTTTTGCCTAGACTGAGCTGTGCGAAGTCGATCCTGAATAATCTTGACCTTATCCAACGCATCCTGTACCAAATCGGTACCCAACAACCGAGCCTCTCCCGGTTCAAACCAACCAACTGGAAATCGGCATCGCCTTCCATATAATGCCTCATATGGAGCCATCTGAATGCTCGACTGGTAGCTATTATTATAAGCAAACTCTGCATGTGGCAAGAAATGACAAGAACCTCCAAAGTCTATAAAACAAGCGCGGAGCATATCTTCCAATATCTAAATAGTGCGCTCTGACTGTCCGTCTATCTGTGGATGAAATACTGTACTCAACCCCACCTACGTGCCTAACTCACGCTGTATAGCCCTCCAGAAATGTGAGGTAAACTGCGTACCTCGATCTAAAATAATAGACACGGGCATACCGTGAAGGCGGACAATCTCACGAATGTAAATTTCATCTAACCTCTCTGATGAATAGGTAACTGCCACTGGAATGAAATGTGCAGACTTGGTCAACCTGTCCACAATGACCCAAACTGTGTCAAATTTTCTCTGAGTTTGTGGGAGCACAACAAAAAAATCCATAGTGATACGCTCCAATTTCCATCGGGGAATTTCTAACTTTTGAAGCAAACCACTATGTCTCTGATGCTCTTACTTAACTTGCTGACAATTCAGACACTGAGCTACATATGCAACTATATCCTATTTCATTCTCCTCCACCGATAATGTTGCCGCATATCTTGATATATTTTGGCGATACCTGGATGAATAGAATACCTAGAACTATGTGCTTCTTCAAGAATTAATTCACGAAGCCCATACACATTAGGCACATAAATACGACCCTACATTCGCATAACCCCATCTTCCCCCACAACAACCTGTTTGGTATCACCATGCCGCATCGTGTCCTTAAGGACAAATAAATGAGGATCATCATACTGCCTCTCTCTAATGCACTCATATAAAGAAGACCGAGCGACTGTGCATGTTAGAACCCGACTGGGTTCTGAAACATCTAACCTCACAAACTGATTAGCCAAAGTCTGAACATCTGCAGCTAATGGCCTCTCACCAACCGGAATATACGTAAGACTACCATACTCACAACCTTTCTACTTAAAGCATCGGCCACCACATTGGCCTTTCCGGGGTGATACAAAATGGTGATATCATAGTCTTTCAACAACTCCAACCAACTTCTCTGCCTCAAATTAAGATCCTTTTGTTTGAACAGATACTGAAGGCTACGATGATCAGTAAATGCCTCACACGAGACACCGTAGAGGTAATTTCTCCAAATCTTCAACGCATGAACAATGGCTGCCAATTCTAAGTCATGAACAGGATAATTCTTCTAGTGAACTTTCAACTGCCGCGACGCATATACAATTACCCTGCCATCTTGCATTAATACTGCACCAAACCCAATGTGAGATGCGTCACAATACACCGTATACGATCCTGAACTTGTGGGTAATACCAACACTGGCGCCGTAGTCAAAGCGATCTTGAGCTTCTAGAAGATAAACTCACACTCGTCTGACCATCTGAATGGGACACCTTTCTGGGTCAATCTGATCAATGGGCTTGCTATAGATGAAAACCCTTCCACGAACCGACGACAATAACCTGCTAAACCCAGGAAACTCCGGATCTCTGTAACTGAATTAGGTCTAGGCCAATTCTGAACAACCTCAATCTTCTTAGTATCCACCTTTATGCCTTCTGCCGATACAACATGCCCAAAAAGGCAACTTAGTGTAACCAAAACTCACATTTTGAAAACTTGGCATATAACTGATTATTCTTCAAGGTGTGAAGCACACTTCGAAGATGCTGATCATGTTCCTCTCGACTGCTGGAGTAAATCAAGATATCATCAATAAATACAACCACAAAAGAATCCAAATAAGGCTTGAACACCCGATTCATCAAATCCATAAATGCTGCTGGGGCATTTGTCAACCTAAATGACATCACTAGGAATTCGTAATGCACATACTGAGTTCGGAAAGTTGTTTTAGGGACATCAGATGCCCCAATCTTCAACTGATGGTAACCAAACCTCAAATCGATCTTCGAAAATACCTTGGCACCCTGAAGCTGATCAAATAAGTCATCAATTCTTGGCAGTAGATATTTGTTTTTGATAGTGGCTTTGTTCAACTACCGCTAATCTATACACATCCGCATAGAGCCATTTTTCTTCTTTACAAATAATACTGGTGCACCCCAGGGCGAGACACTAGGTTTAATGAATCCTTGATCAAGCAAGTCTTGTAACTGCTCTTTCAATTCTTTCAACTCCGGCGGGGCCATACGGTATGGTGGAATAGAAATGGGCTGAGTGCCCGGAGCCAAATCAATACAGAAGTCAATATCTCTGTCGGGTGGCATCCCCAGCAAATCTGTAGGAAATACTTCTGGAAATTCACGAACAACTGGTACTGAGTCCATAGAAGGAGCATCCATACTGGGATCGCGAATATAAGCCAAATAGGCTAGACACCCTTTCTCTACCATACGCCGAGCTTTCATACAAGAAATAACCCTGCTAGCAGAATGACCAGAAGTTCCTTTCCACTCTAACCAAGGTAACCCCGGCATGGCTAGAGTCACTGTCTTGGCATGACAATTCAATCTAGCATGATAATGTGACAGCCAATCCATACCCAATATGACATCAAAATCTACCATATCAAGAAGTAAAAGATCCACACTAGTCTCAAGATTAACAATAGTAATCACACACGAATGATAGACATGATCTACTACAACAGAGTCTCCCATCGGTGTAGATACACACACAGAAGCACTCAGAGAATCACAAGGCACAACCAAATATGAAGCAAAATAGGAGGACACATAGGAATAAGTAGATCGTGGATCAAATAGAACTAAAGCATCTCTATGCCAAACTGGAATAATACCTGTGATCACAACATCAGATGACTCGGCCTCAGGCCTACCTGGAAAAGCATAAAATCAGGGTTGGGCCCCACCACTCTGAACTGCGTCCTTGGGACGGCCTCTAACTGACTGGCATCCACCTCTAACGGTCTGACCTCCACCTCTAATGGCTTGACCTCCACCTCTAATGGCCTGACCTCCACCTCTAGCTGCTTGATCCCTACCTCTAGCTGGCTGAGCAGACGGTGAAGCAACCGGTGCCAGTATGATGGCACGAGAATCTTGCCGAGATCTGTAACTCGTTAATCTAGGGCAATACCTCCTGATGTGACCAATGTTTCCACACTCATAACACCCATCCTGATGTCGTGGCTGCTGAAGCTGAAGCTGACCCAAATAGGCCAGATAACCGCTGTAATAACTCTGGAGTGGTGAAGCACTGATAGGAGCTAAATGTGCATTGAATGTCGGCTATCCAGAGTAAGGCATAATAGGACCGTGACTCCCTGAAACACCGAGAGATGCATGGAGTGATGAATGAAATGGCCTGGGAGGATGACCCCTACCAAAATTACCTCTGCGTCCAAACGAGGCACCATTGAAACCACCGAGCTGACGAGGCCTCTTAATAGACCTCTGCCCTCTCTCCTGTATAAGAACCATCTTGATCCTCCTTGCGACATTAGCAGTTGCCTGAAAAGAAATCTTACTTTCGGTCTCCTTGGCCATCTGAAGTCTGATAGGGTGAGTGAGTCCCTCAATAAACCTCCCCACTCTCTCTCCCTCCATAGGTAGTAAAAGGAGAGCATGATGGGCCAAATCTACAAAACGGGACTCATACTGAGTAGCAGTCAGACAGCCCTACTGTAGACGCTCAAATTGCTTGCGGAATTTCTCTCTCAGTATGATAGGGAGGAACTTCTCCAGAAATAGCTGAGAGAACTACTCCTAGGTAAGTGCAGGCGATCCGACTGGTCGGGTCAATGTATAATCTCTCCACCACTTCTTGGCGAAACCCGTCATATGAAATGCAGCAAAATCAACCCCATTGGTCTCAACTATACCCATGATCCGCAGCACCTCATGGCAGCGTTCAAGATAATCCTGTGGGTCCTCAGAACGTGTACCACTGAAGTGAACTGGAAAAATCTTGGTAAACTTATCCAGTCTCAATAAGGCCTCAAAAGATATGGCAGACCTATCACCAATCTGTGCCGCAACAACTGGCTGAACTACCCCAACTGGCGGGGCTGCTGGAGCCTGATTCTGGGGAGCCATCTAATCCGGAGCGGGAGTAGTGGGAGTTTGTGCTCCTCCCCTATCATGTGAGACGACTGGTGCGACTAGTAATGTACCATTCTGGGCCACGCCCTCCATAAGACTTAGCAGACGGACTAGAGCGTCCTGAAGTACTGGAGTGGCTATGAATCCTTCCTGGACCTGAACTGGTCTAGCTGGTACATTCTAAACTGGAACCTCCTCCTGAAGGTCCACCTGAGGTTCTACAACAGGTGCAGCTGATCAAGCTCTGGACTGAGCTCTACCTCGACCTCTAGCACGACCTCGACCTCGATCTCTACCCCTGACCATAGTTGCCACCGGGGTTTTTGGTCGCTATCCATCGGTAGAGGTATTACATGTTCTCACCATCTGCGAGAGAATAAGAGTAGAATGGTTCAATCATCGATGATAGAATAAAATTGCACGACAGAATAAGAAAGAAGTGATATTGTTCCTAAACTTCATAGCCTCTGAGAGATAAGTACAGACGTCTCCGTACCGGTCCTTCAGACTCTACCAAGCTTGCTCGTGACTCGCGAGACCTATGTAACCTAGTGCTCTGCTACCAACTATCATGACCCGAAATTCCTACCTTCAGACCGTGATGGCGCCTAACATTTCACTTGCTAGGCAAGCAAACGTTAGAATAATATTATCCATTTTTAAAATAATTTTTGTATTTGTTAATAACCAAGAACAAATGCGGAAGTAAAGTCTAAAATATAGTGAATAATCCATAAAAACGACGGTGTGTAAATATCATCCCAGAATTGGTGTCACAAGTGCACGAGCTTTTAGAATAAATACAAATAAAGGTCTGAATAAAATAAAGCTGTCTGGAAACAAACACACAGCTAAAGTAAAATAGACGGGGACTTCAGAACTGCGAACGTTGTACAGTTATACCTCAAGACTCCTCTGAGTAGCTGAAATACAAGCAAGTCTATGGTACGCTGCTAGGAGCAACTCAAAAATCTGCACAAGAAGTGCAGAGTGTAATAACAGTACAACTGACCACATGTACTGGTAAGTGCTGAGCCTAACCTCGACGAAGTAGTGACGAGGCTAAGGCGGGTCACTTACATTACCTGTATGCAATATTAGTAATAACAACAATAATAGAAATAAATCAGGTAACTCGTTTATAATAATTGAAGCCAACTCAGCAGTCATAACCAATTATTATTTCCATCAATTCTGTTGCACCGTGCAACCCGCTCTCCCAATATATTCACATTCGGTTCTGTTGCGGAGTGCAACCCACTCCTCCAATATATTCATTTTAATCAAGTCTGTTGCGGCGTGCAACCCGATCCCCTAATATATATATATATGTGCAACCCGCTCTCTCAATATATATATATATATGTATGTCGACTTTTAAATAAGTCTGTTGCGGTGTGCAACCCGATCCTCCAATATGGACTTTTAATAAGTCTGTTGCGGCGTGCAACCCGATCCTCCAATATGGACTTTTTAATAAGTCTATTGCGGCGTGCAACCCGATCCTCTAATATATTCATTATAATTAATTCTGTTGCGGCGTGCAACCGGATCCTCCAATATATTCATCATAATCAATTTTGTTGCGGCGTGCAACCCGATTCTCCAACATATTCATTTACCAATTGTTATAGAAGAAATTTCCCTAATAAATATAACAATTAATATAAAATTATAAGACAACAAGCATATAATAATTATAGTTTAATTATGAAACAAACAAAGGCAAATAGCAAATTATTATGGAAATCAGAGAGAAAATGTGCAGTTTAATATTTAATATGCTAAATATCAAATAACATTTGAGGCACATAATTCAAATAGCATGTAACAATTAATGCAGGAATTCAAGAATTATTATTTGACAAATAATAGGAGAGAAACAATTATTATAATAATTAATTCATGATTTAAAACAATTTATGATTTTTCAAGTAAGCAGACAAATAATTAATTTGATAACGTATAGACACTCGTTACCTCGCCTATACATCGTTCACATACAATTCACATAACAATTAATTTAATGGTTCTATTCCCTCAAGTCAAGGTTAACCACGATACTTACCTCGCGTTGCAAATTCCAATCAATTACTCGACCACAACTTTACCTTTTAAATTTGTCTCCAAAAGCTTCAAATCTATTCACAAACAATTCGATATACTCAATACGAATCATAGGAATTAATTCCATATGAATTTACAAATTTTTCGGATAAAAATAGCCTTACCCGAGCTCAAAAATAGAAAAGGGTTGAAAATGGGACGAATCCCATTTTCCAGAACTTAAGTTCTGTTTCTGGGACTTTTACCCTTCGCGAACGTGGTCAGTGCCTCGCGTTCGTGATGCACAAATTTGTGCTGTCCCATTTTACACTTAGCGAACGCAAGGGCTACTTCGCGAACGCGAAGCTTGCCTAGCTTGGCCTTCACGAACGCGAGATGCCCTTCGCGAACACGAAGGCAATAATCTTGGCCAGCCTCTTTCCCTTTGCGAACGCGAGGCTTTGGTCTTGAACGCGAAACTTTGAACCTCAAGCCTTCGCGAACGAGGTCACTTTGTCGCGAATGCGAAGCACAAAATGTGCCAGCCCCAATTTGCTCTTCGCGTTCGCGAACTGGAAGAACACACCAGAAGCCTGAAGTCTGCAGAAAACTAGATTTCTTAAGTCCGAAAATGATCCATTAACCACCCGAAACCAACCCGAGCCCTCGGCGCTCCAAACCAGACATGCACCCAAGTCCTAAAACATCATACGAACTTGCTCGCGCGATCAAATCGCCAAAATAACACCAAGAACTATGAATCAGACACCAAATCAAATTAAATTTCCGAGAAAACTTTAAAACTTATATTTTTATAACAGGACGTCCGAATTACGTAAAATAAACTCTGATTCTCACCAAATTCGGCAGACAAGTTATAAATATTATAGTAGACCTACATCGGGCTCCGGAACCAAAATACGGACCCGAGATCAATAAATCCAACTTCATTAATTTCTTAGAAATCATTAAGCTTTCAACCTTTTAATTTTTATCAAAATTTTATATCTCGAGCTAGGGACCTCGGAATTCGATTTCGGTCATGCGTCCATGTCCCAAATCACGATACGGACCTACCGGAATTGTCAAAACACTAATCCTGGTCCGTTTGCTCAAAATGTTGACCAAAGTCGAATTAGTTGAGTTTTAAAGCTCTATTTCACATTTTAATCCATTTTTCACATAAAAACTTTCCGAAAAATTGTACGGACTATGACCGCAAGTCGAGGAATGATAAATGTGATTTTTGAGGTCTTAGAACATTGAATTACTTATTAAATTTAAAGATGATATTTTAGGTGTGTATATATATATATATATATATATATGTAGACCAAATCAATTGGCACGGCAACACCCTTTGGGGATTTATCTCTTTCTCACCGTGCATACATATAACAATACCAACTAGGTGGGAGAAAAGTCAATAACAATAAAAGAAATAAAGTGGGAAGCACACAGTAAGCAACAACGACTACAAGTCACATAGAAAATATAGGTGCACAATAACATCTCAAGATAAAGGCATGAATGCATACACAACAAAACGATATCACAATATATTGTATGTCTCTCATCCTTGCCTGCACGGAAACACACTTCGTGCCATGAATATATGATAATATAAAAATAATGGCACTCCATCACCCTTCGTGTTTTTACTCTCATCCTCACATGATAGTATAAATTAAATGGCACGGCATCACCCTTTGTGCTTTACACTCTCAATGGCACGACATCACCCTTCGTTCTTTACACTCTCAAATGGCAAGGCATCACCCTTCTTGCTTAACACTCTTCTCACATGATAATATAATTCAACTGGCACGGCATCACCCTTCGTGCTTTACACTCTCAAATGGCATGGCATCACCCTTCATGCTTTATGTCACGACCCAACTCCATGTCAGGTCGTGATGGCGTCCAACACCAATGCTGGACAAGCCAACAGTGTCACAAGTGTGTTAAGCAATTCCAACATTTAGTTTTACTTACATTTAAAGCATTTGATAAAAAATGGATTTTTAAGGCAAATAAACGAAAATATCAAAAAGCAGTTATAACTATTGAATTACAACCCGAAAATCAAAGTCTACAGATACGTGCCAAGATCTAGTGTCACAAGTGTGTGGGAAACTAGTAGAATATACAAAAGATGACTATCCTACTGTCTGAAACAAAATAGATAGTAAAAAAAAAAAAACTCCGGCATGCTGCTGATCGGCTTAGAAGGGGGGGGGGGGGGGTTCACCGTGAAGGCTCGGTCCAAGATCAGGTATGCGCGCCGGGCGGGTAGCTAGATGCACCAGCCTCAAATCCTGTACAATTAAGTATAGAAGCGTAGTATGATTACATAAACAATATGTATCCAGTAAGTATCCCGCCTAACCTCGAAGAGTGACGAGGGGTCGACTTGATACTTACTAGGGTCAATAATAATGTAATTAAAGTGTTATGCTAAGTACATATATCATGAATAATCCTGACAGTTCAATAACGGGAAGAGATAAGTACTTCTTTCATAAATTTAAAATTTCAATTTCGATCATATCATTTAACCACTTACATTTCAAGGCATTTAAGCAGTATAAATCATGGAGAGTTCTAGATAATTAACATGCGCAATTATGCCGAGGTCGTACGGCCCGATCTAACATAATATTAAATTGTGCACTGCCGGAGGGTTGAATGATGTGAACCATAGATGCATCTATTTACTACCGAGGCGCTCGTCTCTATCCACAAATAACAATTATTTTCAAGAAAATACAGGTTTCTCATTTACAGTCAAGTATCTCATACAAAACTTCAAGTAAGTTAATCTAACCTTATACAATTCTTTTATCAATTTCTATCATGACTTAAAGTGATTATATTAGCAAGTGCACAAATAACATGATACGGGTCCTAAACTTCACGGACAATAGCATAATAGTAGCTACGTACGGACTCTCGTCACTTCGTACGTACGTAGCCCCCACAATTAGGTACAAACATTTATTTAATTCACCTATGGGATTATTTCCCTCTTCCAAGGTTAAAAAGGAGACTTACCTCATCCCGAAGCCTACTTCCCAAATTCAAGAACACGCTCAAAACTCCAAATTTGACGCCCAACGACTCTAAACTAGTCAAAAAATTCATAAACTCGTCAATCTATGCTCAAAAGTTCATATTTCCACTATTAAGGTGATTACCCTGCCCAAATTGCAAGATTCCTAAAATTCACCCCGGGCCCACGTGCTGGGATTCCGAAAATATTTGAAGAAAGTTGTTTCCCATAACCTTAGGAACATGAACATATGATTTCTACAAAATTCCATAACAAATCCCGTGGTTAAATCTCATTTTTATCAAAAATCTAGGTTTTCATCTTAACCCATGATTTTCACTAATTTACATATTATAATCTACCCATAAACTATGTATTTAACTCATATTGTATAGAAATTACTTACCTCGAAGTGCTAAGTGAAATCCCCTCTCAAAGAGCTCAAAGAATCGCCCAACAAGGGAAGAAATGAGCTAAAATAGCCTTTTTAAGTCTCGTTTTTAAAAAGCTTCTGCCCAGGTCTGCCTTCTTCGCGATCGCGGAAGAGGCCTCGCGATCGCGAAGGCGAATGGCCCAGGCCAAGGAAGATTTACCATCACGAACACGACAGGAGCAACGCCAAAGCGGAGGCTCACTTGGCCTACCCTACGTGAACGTGAGGGCTTCTTCACGAACGCGAAGAACAGACAGCGGCCACCCAGCTCAGCCTCTTCTACGCGAACGCGGGCCAGGTCACGTGAACGCGAAGGGTAGAGGGCCCAGACCTTCGCGAACTCGGTCCTGCGCATGCGAATGCGAAGGGAAAAAGCTCCCCAGCCCACAGTACCCCAAATCTTTCATCGCGAACGCGAGGGTCTGACCGCGTTCGCGAAGAAGGAAACCAGAAGCAGAAATCTGGTGTGTTTCAACTCAACTCCGGGCAGTCCAAAACGCAACTGAGCCCCTAGGGACCCCGTCCAACTACTCCAACAAGTCTATAAATATAATACGGACTTGCTCGAACTCTCGAAATACGCTAAACAACAACAAAACAAAGAATCACATCCCAAAGCCAAATTGAATCAAACTTTGAACTTCAAGTTTCTAAATCGCTCCGAACGCATCGAATCATACTTAGACTACTCGGATTGGCACCAAATTTTTCGTGCAAGTCTTAAATGAAATTACGGAACTATTCCCGATCTCGAAATTCCATTCGGACCTTGATATCGGCAAAACCTACTCCAAATAAAATTTAAAGAACTTCAAAAACCTTCAAGAACCAACTTTCACTATTAGGCCCCGAAACGCTCCCGGGTCACCCAAAACCCGATACAAACATACGCCCAAGTCCGAAATCATCATACAAATCTATTGGAACCGTAAAATCCCGATTCCGAGGTCATTTACTAAAATTATTGACCAAAGTCAAACTTGGCCTTTCAAGGCAACCTTGGAACTAAGTGTACCGATTTCAAACCAAATTCTTCTAAATCCCAAACCAACCATCCCTGCAAGTAATAAATCAGTAAAAGCAAGTACGGAAAGTCTTATTTAGGGGTCCGGGGTTCTAGCAAGTAAAACGACTGGTCGGGTCGTTACACTTTATACTCTTCCTTACCAAGCACATGTATATCATTAACAAGCAAGGTAGGAAGCATAAATAACATCAGGGAGAGTGTTTAAACCACAACACAATACAACAATTCATATCACAATTTGCCACTTAACACAACCAAATTCCAAATATGTACCAGAATCAAAAAGATTCTCAATAAATAGCCCAATGCTCCACGCAACGTATATAAAACCTCAAACAATCAATAGAGATGAAAAATACTTAGTATAGGGCAACGCCTTCATTAATCTAAATTCTTAATAATTATATAAACACCTCTTTTTAAGCTTATTTAATTAATTATTTACAGATGGAAAATCCATAATGAAATTAATTTCAAAGAAATACCAAATCATCAATTCACGGAATTCACATAAATATACTAGTAATAATCACATCAAATTGTCATATAAAAATAAATTCAACAAACACGAATTGAGGCATGAAAAAATAGATGGTTTAATAAATGTCAATAATTATCCAATATACTACACAATATGCCTAATACCTTAACCCAATATATTTTGTACATATAAGTCCGAGTACATACTCGTCACCTCGCGTATCGGCTTTTCATATTTAACAAATGGCACATAAGACTCGATGCCTAAGGGGTAATTCTCCCACTCTTAGGCAAGATACTTACCTTTTTAAAGTTAGGTCGATATTCCAAAATAGCCTTCTTGCTTGAATTGACCTCCAGACTGCTCAAATCTATCCAAATTAATTGTATAACTTCATTAAAATTCATTGAAAATAATTCTGGATAATAAAATACCAATTTAAATTTTATTCTAAAAAGTCAGTGCGGGTCCCGCCCCTCGGAACCCGACAAAAATTTTTACGAAATTCGAACACCCATTTCGATACAACTTCAACCATGCTAAAATTATTAAATTCCGATAACGGATTGCCCTTCAAATCTTAAATTAAAGTCTAGAGGATTTCTACCATTTTCAACCCAATTAACTAATTTAGTGATAAAAACAACAATAGATTCATGTAATTTAACCAAAATCAAGTTAGGAATTCTTACCCCAATATTTTCCTTGAAAAACTCTCGAAAGATCGCCTCACCCGAGCTTCCTTGGTCCAAAAATGGAAGAATGAGACTAATATGGACTTTATTCTACTGCCCGGGGGTTTGTTCTTCGCGTTCGCGACCCTCCCCTCGCGTCTGCGATGAATAAATTCTCCAACAACCATTTTCAAACTCTTCTCAGACATCCTCTTGTATAATGGTCATAACCTTTTATACAAAACTCCAAATGATGAATGGTTTAACTTTCTAAAAACTAGATTCCAAGGCCTATAATGTTAATTTGTTGCTCATGTCCAAATGCCTTATATATTTCTAGATATAAGCTTCCAAAGTCAGCCCTGTGCAACAGAGATTTCCAAATTCTTCCCAAACAGCCTGTAGTGTATCCACCTTAACTTTGTTTACACAAATCTAAATGACAGATGGTTTACATTTCTGAAAACTATACACAAAGGGCTACAACTTTTATTTTTGGATTATCTCCAAATTCCTTATAGATTGCGAGATATGAGCCTCCTAATTCAGATGACGGACAACAAAAATTCCTTCTTCGCGAACGCGAAGAACAAAGTCTCAACAGCAAAATCCTTCTTTGCGAACACAAGCGGCTCCTCGCGAACGCAAAGTGCAACACCAGAACCTGCAACCAACAGCATCAAAACACCCAAACTTGTCCGGAACCACCTCGAATCAAACCCGCGGCCCCCGGGACCCCGTCCAATCGTACCAACCAGTCCAAATACATAACACAAACCTGCTCGAGGCCTCAAATCACATCAAACGGCATCAAAACCACTAATCGCACCCCAATTTAAGTTTAATGAAACTAAGAAGTTTTAACTTCTACATTCGACGTCGAAACTTATCAAATCAAGTCCGGTTGACCTCAAATTTTGCATACAAGTCATAAATGACATAACTGACCTACAAAAATTTTCAGAATTGGATTCCGACCCCGATATCAAAAAGTCAACTCCCCGGTCAAACTTCCAACTTAAACTTCATATTTTCGCCATTTCAAGCCTAATTTAACTACGGGCTTCCAAATAATTTTCCGGACACACTCCTAAATCCAAAATCATCATACGAAACTATTGGAATAATCAAAACTCTATTCCGGGGTCGTTTACTCAAAAGTCCAACTCTGGTCAACTCTTTTCATTTAAGCTTCAAAAATGAGAATTGTTTCTTTCAATGTAATCCCGAAACTTCCGAAAATCAAACTCGACCACACCCGCGGGTCATAATACATATTACAAAGCTGCTCGAGATCTTAAGTCACTGAACGGGGTGTTAATTCTTAAAATGATAAGTCGGGTCGTTACATTCTCAACCTCTTAAATATACGTTCGTCCTCGAACGTGCTAAGAATCTTTCTGAGGACATTAAATTACCGAGTGTATTCTTACACACATACTCGCGAGTGATTTCATTTTTCGCAATTTAACATGGGTCCGACAACACCATCTCAGTTGAGACTATTTCTTTTATCCATACTTATAACCTTTAAAACAAATTTCTTACACTCCAAACATTTTCAAAAGGCCTGATTTTTACATCAATGCACGGTATTAGTCTCAACTGGCTATAGCAACTCGTGCCTATGCACACATGAACTTTCTTGATAGTGTTTAAGTACTTCAAATTTTTTTTGGGGTGTTATATTCTCCCCCACTTAGGATCATTCGCCCTTGAATGATAAGTAGAGTGCGCCCTCAAACACATAACATAATTTATCTCTTCTTTCGCACGTCTCAATCCCCCAAATTTTATTAACTCCCAAATGTTTTAGAAATTTCGGCAGAGTCTCCCCTATAAATGGGGCCTATCCACCTGCCAGAGTAACACCAAAACAACTCCTAACAACACATACTCAACCCAACAAAGCACCACAATGTATATATCAATAACACTAATCTCAACATCATAAGCACTGCATTATCATAATGATATCATGACATGAAGCACATCATATGTATGCCCATCACCACATCTCTGGTCTTAATAGTTGTTCATAATCGATTACAACATCGCCAATTAACCTCATATTAACCAAAACCTCATTTCGAATTTTCACAACACTGACAGCAAAATGTGAGGCATGAAGACCTCATAACTATTTACTCGACTTAACAAGTCACATTTAATGCCGCTTGGGCACTCACCTCATTGGCTAAAACTCAATATTTTCCTCACAATTATGGCTAAATATGCACAGAAATACATAAAAGAATTATCAAATAAGCCTAACAGGCATGGCTCATTATTAATACTATAGTACAAATTTTAATATCACAAAAGGAGAATTTAAACTCATAATTTCTTCACCACAAGGACCTCGTCATTATATAATTTCCACCGGGTAGCCCAGTTTAATTATTTCACACCATATAAAAAAATGCGAGGATCTCTTCCTCAACTCCGAATCACAAGTATTTTTGCACATTGTGCCAACTGAAATTTTCAAATTCCTTTTTTTTTCTTTTCAATAAATTTCGTAAATAATTTTCATAACACATAATGAACCCCCATACTGATAGGGCATATAATTTATAAAATCGTAATCAATTATCCCGAAATCGCATCAAAACCAACTGTAGTGAGTAATAAGAAGTCATCTTTTGGACTCATAGCCCACAATAATGTACAAAACAAAATGATACACATGGGCTAACACCATAAAATATCCCAACAGGGACAAACACGGGAGTGGAGTACAAATTTACTAATCCACTATATAAGGAGCATGAAAGGAGCGCTCACCTCGATAATCGAAATCGAATTAAAATAATAATAGTGCTCCTTTTATTATAAATTGATTCATACCTGTAACGACACTATCTGGTATATCGGCCTTAGCCAAATCATAGCAATTATATCAACGGGTCGGGCCTCCACCTGTTAGGCGCCCTCTACCCGCCTGTCCTCCCCTCCCGAACTGGTTGTGCACGTGGAGTATTAACTGGAATAAAGCTTGTAGCTTGAGTGCTCTGATGAAATCCACCCCTCCCAAGTCTGGGACAATTTCTCTTGATGTGTCTAGTATTACCACACTCATAACAAGCCATCTTAGGCTGCGACTGCTCGTACTGAGTATGTGCTGGATAACTGAAATAACCACTGTAAGAACCTCATTCCAATGGTACACTAAAGTATTAACTGGAGTACTACGAGTATTTTAAATTGCAGATTGGGCTGACCGATTGCCCGAGCCTCCGCCATGATGAGTCATAGATGCAGAGTAGAATCCACTAAATCCTCCAAAGTTTCGAGACCTTCTGGCCTCCTTAGCCTCCTTTTCCTCTCTTCGAACACGTTCTAATATTCTAGCAATCTCTACTACTTGCTAAAATAGAATGTCATTTTACAACTCTCGAGCATACATATTATAAAATCATAATCGAGCCCTTCAATGAATCTGCGGACTCGCTTTCTAACTGTACAAACCAAGATAGGAGCATGGAGGGCTAACTCACTAAACTTGATAGCATATTCTGACACCGTCATGGTGCCCTGACGCAATCTTTCAAACTCTGTGCGCCACACATCCCGGAGAGTCTGGGGGACAAACACTTTCAAAAACATCTTCGAACATTGAGCCCAGGTTGGTGGCATTGCACCGGCTAGTCTACCTTCTTCAAAAACTTGTCACCACTGATACGCTGCTCTTGAGAGCTGAAATATAGTAAAGGCAACTCCACTCACTTCCACAATACCCATGGTGCGGAGAATACGATGACATTTTCCTAGAAATCCCTGGGCATTCTCGGTAGTTGTGCCACTAAAGTAGGTTGACTATATCTCTTAAACCTCTCAAGCCCCTTTTGTTCTTCTAATACCTCTAGCCTGACCTCAGACATGAGCGGAATAATAGGTTGAACCGACACATCAGAACCTGACCAATGTAGACATGCTGCTCTGGAGTACATGCGGTAGGAGTCTGAGCTCCTCCCCCAATTTGTGAAATATTTGGTGCAACAGAGATCAACCCTGCTTAAGTAAATATACCAAACATGTTTAGGAGCTGTGCTAAAGTCTCCTAAAATCCTAGGGTAACAACAGGTGCTTCTGGCACCTGTACCCTGACCGGAGCTACTGGCGGCCCCTCAATTGTTACTCTGATAGGTGCTCTAGCTGCGACATGTGCCCTTACTCGGCCTCTACCTCAGCTTCTACCTCGGCCTCTTGCGGCTCTAGCAGTATGCGCGAGTGTTTGCTCAGATGATTCGGTAGCATGTGTCCTCACAATTTGTTAGAGAATATACATACAAAGGCTCAAATTTCAAAATCAACAAATTCCGCACGACAGGAATGAAACAAGTGGAAATTTCCTAACAGTCCTGTAGCTTCTCGAAGATAAGTACAGACGTCTCCGTACCGATCCATAAGACTCTACTAGACTCGTTCGTGACTCGTAGAACCTATGAACCTAGAGATCTGATACCAACTTATCACGACCCAAAAATCCCATGCGTCGTGATGGCACTTAGTCTCTAAGACTAAGTAAGCCTATTATAATCATAATTCAAGCCATTTCTTTTTAAAACTTATAATTTAATACAACCTCCCAAGACGGGTAATACTGAGTCACGAACTCTAACGGAATACATGGAATGATCTCGAGAACCGAATGTACAATACTGTTCGAATAAGAAATTAACAGTACAATAAAATAGAATGACTCCAAGGGACTGCGATGACCAAGCAGTCCTACCTTGAATCCTTGTGATCATACTCAAATCTCTGTCCGAATCCGATATCTTCAATGCCTGGCTCTGCACAAAAATGTGTAGAAGTGTCGTATGAGTACACCACGGTCGGTAGCCAGTAAGTATCATGACTAACCTCAGTGGAGTAGTGACGAGGTACAAACAAGATACACACTAGTCAAATAACCTGTGCAAAATAGCATACAAAAATAATAGAAAACATATAACAGTGATAGCAACACCAATCAACTAGTGATTTAAACTGCAAGACAACAGGAACATCATAAACATTGCTCAAACGAATATTAAACACAAGTACATCCAATTAATCAAGTCTTTCAAGATATACATCTTTTATCTATAAGTTTTTCAATAAAAGTCTTTAGAATATAATCATTTTCAATAAATATATTTCGAATATACTTCCTTCAAATAAATATCTTTCCTTTATAATTCTTTCAAATAAATATCTTTCGAATATAATTCTTTCAAATAAATATCTTCTGAATATAATTCTTTCAAGTAAATATTTTTCAAATATAATTCTTTCAAGTAAATATCTTTCAAATATAATTCTTTCAAATAAAAGTCACCATGTGACACCTCATTTAACTTTCCTGACATGAGAAATATATTCAACATATCACATCAAATGGAACGGCAATACCTTCGTGCACTTGACTCATTCTCACACTATATATATATATATATATATATATATATATATATATATATATATATGTAGACCAAATCAATTGGCACGGCAACACCCTTTGGGGATTTATCTCTTTCTCACCGTGCATACATATAACAATACCAACCAGGTGGGAGAAAAGTCAATAACAATAAAAGAAATAAAGTGGGAGGCACACAGTACGCAACAACGACTACAAGTCACATAGAAAACATAGGTGCACAATAACATCTCAAGATAAAGGCATGAATGCATACACAACAAAATGATATCACAATATAATGTATGTCTCTCGTGCTTTTACTTTCATCCTCACCTGATAATATAAATTAAATGGCACGGCATCACCCTTCGTACTTTATACTCTCAATGCCATGACATCACCCTTCGTGCTTTACACTCTCAAATGGCATGGCATCACCCTTCATGCTTTACACTCTCCCTCACATGATAATAAAATTCAAACGGCACGGCATCACCCTTCGTGCTTTACACTCTCAAATGGAACGGCATCACCCTTCATGCTTTAGACTCTTCCTTACCAAGCACATGTATATCATTAACAAGCAAGGTAGGAAGCATAAACAACATCAAGGAAAGTGTTTAAACCATAACACAATACATCAATTCATATCACAATTTGCCACGGACCACAACTAAATTCTAAATATGTAGCAGAATCAATAAATTTCTCAACAAATTGCCCAAGGCTCCACGCAACGTATATAAAACCTCAAACAATCAACAGAGATGGAAAATACTCAGTATAGGGCAACACCTTCATTAATCTAAATTCTTAATAATTATACAAACACCTCTTCTTAAGCTTATTTAATTAATTATTTGCCGATGAAAAATCCATAATAAAATTAATTTCCAAGAAATATCAAATCATCAATTCACGGAATCCACATAAATATACAAGTAATAATGACATCAAATTGTCATACAAAAATAAATTCAACAAACACGAATTGAGGCATGGAAAAATAAATAATTTAATAATTGTCAATAATTATCCAATTTACTACACAATATGCCTAAGACCTTAACCCAATACATTTTGCACATATAAGCCCGAGTACGTACTCGTCACCTCGCGTACACGGCTTTTCATATTTAACAAATGGCACATAAGACTCGATGCCTAAGGAGTAATTCCCCCACTCAAGGTTAGATAAGATACTTACCTTTTTGAAGTTAGGCCGATATTCCAAAATAGCCTTCTTGCTTGAATTGACCTCCGAACAGCTCAAATCTATCCAAATTAATTGTATAACTTCATTAAAATTTATCGAAAATAATTCTGGATAATAAAACACCAACCTAAAATTTTATTCTAAAAAGTTAGCGTGGGGCCGGCCCCTCAGAACCAGACAAAAGTTTTACAAAATCCGAACACCCATTCCGATACGAGTTCAACCATACTAAAATTATCAAATTCCGATAACGGATTTCCCTTCCAATCTTAAATTAAAGTCTAGATGATTTCTACCATTTTCAACCCAATTCACTAATTTAGTGATAAAAACAACAATAGATTCATATTTCTTTAACCAAAATGAAGTTAGGAATTCTTATCCCCAATGTTTTTCTTGAAAAACTCTCGAAACATTGCCTCACCCGAGCATCCTTGGTTCAAAAATAGAAGAATGAGATGAATTTGGACTTTATTTTGCTGCCCAGGGGTTTGTTCTTCGCGTTCGCGACCCTCCCCTCGCTTCCGCGATGAATAAATTCTCCAACAACCATTTTCAAACTCTTCTTAGACAACCTCTAGTATAATGGTCATAACCTTTTGTACAAAACTCCAAATGATAAATGGTTTAACTTTCTAAAAACTAGACTCCAAGGGCTATAAATTTAGTTTGTTACTCATCTCCCAATTGCCTATATATTGCATGATATAAGCTTTCAAAGTCAGCCCCGTGCAACAGAGATTTCCAAACTCTTCCCAGACAGCCTGTAGTGTATCTACCATAACTTTTTTTACACAAATCCAAACGACAAATAGTTTACGTTTCTGAAAACTAGACACAAAGGATACAACTTTCATTTTTGGATCATCTCAAAATTTATTATAGATTGCGAGATATGAGCCTCCAAAATCAGACGACGGACAATAAAAGTTGCTTCTTCACGAACGCGAGAGCCTTTTCGCAAACGCGAAAAACAAAGTCTCAACAGCAAAATCCTTCTTCGCGAATGCGAAGCACAACACCAGAACCAGCAATCAGCAACATCAAAATACCCAAACGTGGTCCGGAACCACCCCGAATCAAACTCGAGGGCCCCGGGACCCCGTCCATCGTACCAACCAGTCACAATACATAACACAAACCTGCTTGAGGACTCAAATCACATCAAACAACATCAAAACCACTAATCGCACCCCAATTCAAGTGTAGTGAAACTAAGAAATTTTAACTTCTACATTCAACACTGAAACCTATCAAATAAAGTCCGATTGATCTCAAATTTTGCACACAAGTCATAAATGACATAACAGACCTATAAAAATTTTCAGAACTGGATTTCGACCACAACATCAAAAAGTGAACTCCCCAGTCAAACATCCAACTTAAACTTCATATTTTCGCCATTTCAAGCCTAATTTAACGACGGGCTTCCAAATAATTTTCCGGACACACTCCTAAGTCCAAAATCACCATACGAAAATATTGGAATAATCAAAACTCTATTTCGGGGTCGTTTACTCAAAAGTCCAACTCTGGTAAACTCTTTTCATTTAAGCTTCAAAAATGAGAATTGTTCTTTCAATTTAATCCCGAATCTTCTGAAAATCAAACTCGACCACACCCGCGTGTCACAATAGCGTCACGACCCAAAATTTCCCACCGACGGGACCGTGATGGCGCCAAACATTTCACTTGCTTGGCAAGCCAACGTTAGAAAATCGTTAAACCAATTCCTTATTTCCATTCAGTAGATAACAAAAAAATTAACTAAGATGAAATATAAGAGGTGCGGAATTTTATAAAACTGTATTAATTACTATCACCCGGATCTGGAGTCACAATTCACGAGCATTCTAGAATTTACTACAAGTAATAGTCTGGAAGAAATACAACTGTCTGAATGAAGGAAAACAATAGTGATATAAAAAGTAGATGGGGACTTCAAGGTCCGTGAATGCCGACAGATCTACCTTGAGTCTCCGGACCAATAGCAAAATCTCGATCAACCAGAGCCGGTATCAAAGTCTGCCCAGAATGTCCAGAGTGCAACATCAGTACAACCGACCCCATGTACTGGTAAGTGTCGAGCCTAACCTCGGCGAAGTAGTGACGAGGCTAGGACAACACACCCAAATATAACCTGAACAGTATAATCATACTAGTGGCAACAACAATAAATAAAGAAATAACGCAGAAACAATGGGAAGGGAACATATAGTGGCGTAATACAATATAAAGAGTGAGAATAATGAAAAGACAAAATTAAACTGAAAATCCTTAAACAAATTGAGCAAATAAAACAACAAAGGAAAACTGCACGGCATCACCCTTAGTGCTTTTACTCTCAACCTCACCAAATAAACAAATAGAACGGCACGACATCACCCTTCGTGCTTTTATTCTCAACCTCGCCAAATAAATAAATAGAACGGCACGACATCACCCTTCATGCTTTTACTCTCAACCTCGCCAGATAAATAAATAGAATGGCATGACATCAACCTTCGTGCTTTTACTCTCAACCTCGCCAAATAAATAAATAGAACGGCACGACATCACCCTTCGTGCATTAAACATCTCATAATATATACGGCATCACCCTTCGTGCTTTACACTCTTCCTCACAATATAAATAATACATGCACGACATCACCCTTCGTGCTTTACACTCCTCCTCACAAATCACAGAATCAATAACAACGGAAATATAGGAGTATCACAAAGAAACCAGTATTTTACCCATAATCAATAGCACAATATAATCTCAACCTTGAATCAATATTCAAAAGTTAGCAAATCTCAGTGAAACCAGATATGAGTCACCCAACATTTCAAATAACCCGCTAAGCATGGATAGTAGAATTTAAGGCTACAAAATAGACAAGATTAGAATTTCACTCGCATGCTATGACTCGACAACGACGCATAGATGCTCGTCACCTCACCTATACATCGTATTTAACATCCAAACACGTAGTAAATGAACACATAATACCTATTCCCTAAAGCCAAAGATAGACACGACACTTACCTTGCTCCGAAGGCCACTTAATTCTCAATCACAGCTTTTCCTTTGGAATTCACCTCCAAACCACTCGTATCTATTTAAAAATGACTCAATAATACCAAATATTGCTAAAGGAATCAATTATATTTCATAAATTAAATTTCCCAAATTTTTCCTCCAAAAAGTCAAAATATCGACCCCGGGCCCGCTTGGTCAAAACCTGAGGTTCGGACCAAAATCCTTTTACCCATTCATCCTCGAGCCCGAATATATAATTGGTTTTGGAATCCGACCTCAAATCGAGGTCTAAATCCCCAAATTCCCGAAATCCCTAGTTTCTACTCTAACCCCTAGTTCTACCATGAAAACTCTAGATTGTAGCTTGAAAATTCAAGAAATGTAATGGGTAATTAAAAGAAAATGGTTTAGAATCACTTACCAACAATTTCGGGAAGAAATGGCTCTTGAAAAATCGCCTCTCAACGTTTGGTTTTTGAGAAAATGAATTTTTGGCTAAAATTCCATTTTTGGATTCTGTTAAATGCTGGGCGACAGTGTTCATCGCGTCGCGAGAGCACTGTCGCATTCGCGAAGAGTACTGGCTGCCAAGCCTATGCGTTCGCGAGACCCAGCTCACGTTCGTGATGGTTACTCCCCCCTGACCTTCGCGTTCGCGAGGCATTGCTCGCGTTCGCGAGGCATTGCTCGCGTTCGCGATGAAGGAACGACTGACTCCCCCTCCCTAATTCCTAACACTACGCGTTCGCGATGGGCTTGTCGCATTCGCGAAGGGTAACACCCGCATTGCTTCGCATTCGCGACCAAACCTTCGCTTTCGCGAAGAAGAAATCTTTAATTGCCTAGTTTGCTCTTCGCGTTCGCGAGAGTACCTTCGCGAACACGAAGAAGGACATGCCAGAACACCTACTGCAGCAAAATATCAAATTTCCAAAGTCCAAAACATCCCGTGGCCTATCCGAAACTCACCCGAGCCCTCGGGGCTCAAAACCAAACATGCACACAAGTCTAAAAACATCATACGAACTTGCTCGAGTGATCAAATCGCCAAAATAACACCTAGAACTACGAATTTAACACCAAATCAAATAAAATTCTCAAGAAAACTTTAAAATTTTTATTTTCTCAACTGGATGTCCGAATGACGTCAAATCAACTCCGTTTCTCAACAAATTTCACAGACAAGTCTTAAATATCACAATGAACCTGTACCGTGCTCCAGAATCAGAATACGAACCCAGCACTAACAATGTCAAATATCAATCAATTCTTAAAATCAATTAATATTTATAAAAAAATTATAACTTGAGCTAGGGACCTCCGAATTCGATTCCGGGCATACGCCCAGGTCCCATAATTCGATACTGACCCACCGGGATCGTCAAAACACGGATCCGAGCCCGTTTACCAAAAATGTTGACCGAAGTCAATAAAAATCAACTTTTAAGGCATAAATTCTTATTTTTATCAATTTTCAACATAAAAGCTTTCTGAAAACCTGCCCAGACTGCGCACGCAAATTGAGGAGGGTAAAAAATGAGATTTTTAAGGCTTAAGAGCACAGATTCAAGTTCTAAAACACAAGATGACCTTTTGGGTCATCACATTCTCCACCTCTAAAATAACCGTTCGTCCTCGAATGGATAGAGAAAAGTACCTGGGCTGGTGAAAAGGTGGGGATATCTACTCTGCATATCGAACTCGGACTCCCAAGTAGCTGCCTCAATATGCTGACCTTTCCACTGCACTCGAATTGAAGGGTAACTATTTGATCTCAACTGGCGAACTTGCCGGGCTAGAATTGCCACCGGCTCCTTCTCGTAAGTCAAATCCTTGTCCAACTGGACAGAGCTAAAATCTAACACATGGGACGGATCACCGTCATACTTTCGAAGCATGGACACATGGAATACCGGATGAACAACTGCTAAACTAGAAATGCAAGCATGTTAGCCACCTCTCCCACTCTCTCCAGAATCTCAAAAGGTCTGATATACCTAGGGCTCAACTTGCCTTTCTTTCCGAACTGGCGATCGACATCGCCTTCCGTATAATGCCTCGTAGGGAACCATCTGAATGCTCGACTGGTAGCTGTTATTATAGGCAAACTCTGCTAACGGCAAGAACTGATCCCAAGAACCTCCAAAGTCAATAACACATGCGCGGAGCATATCCTCCAAGATCGCGTACCTAACTCATGATGTACTGCCCTCCAAAGGTGCGAGGTAAATTGCGTACCTCGATCAGAAATGATAGACGCGGGCACACATTGAAGGCGGACAATCTCACGAATGTAAGTTTCAGCTAACCTCATTGAAGAATAGGTAACTGCCACTGGAATGCAATTTGCTGACTTGGTCAACCTGTCCATAATGACCCAAACTGCGTCAAATTTTCTAAGTCCGTGGGAGCCCAACAACAAAATCCATAGTGATACGCTCCCACTTCCACTCAGGGATTTATAACTTCTGAAGCAAACCACCAGGTCTCTGATGCTCGTATTTAACTTGCTGACAATTTAGACACCGAGCTACATCTGAAACTATATCCTTTTTCATTCTCCTCCGTCAATAATGTTGCCGCAAATCTTGATACATTTTGGCGGTACCTGGATGAATAGAATACCTGGAACTGTGAGTTTCTTCAAGAATTAATTCATGAAGTCCATCCACATTAGGCACGAAATATGACCCTGCATTCGCAGAACCCCATCTTCCCCCACAACAACCTGTTTGACATCACCGTGCCGCACCGTGTCCTTAAGGATAAGTAATTAAAGATCATCATATTGCCTCTCTCTGATGCTCTCATATAATGAAGACCGAGCGACTGTGCGAGCTAGAACCTGACTGGGTTCCAAAATATCTAACCTCACGAACTGCTTTAGCCAAAGTCTGAACATCTGTAGCTAATGGCCTCTCACCAACCGGAATATACACAAGACTGTGCATACTCACAGCCTTCCTACTTAAAGTATCGGCCACCACATTGGCCTTTCCAGGGTGATACAAAATGGTGATATCATAGTCTTTCAACAACTCCAACCATCTTCTATGCCTCAAATTAAGATCCTTTTGTTTGAACAGATACTGAAGGCTACGATGCTCAGTAAATACTTCACACGAGACACCGTAGAGGTAATGCCTCCAAATCTTCAGCGCATGAACAATAGATGCCAATTCTAAGTCATGAACATGATAATTCTTCTCGTGAACTTTCAATTGCCGCGACGCATATGCAATTACCTTTCCATCTTGCATTAATACTGCACCAAGCCCAATGTGAAAGGCATCACAATATACCGTATACGATCCTGAACCTGTGGGTAATACCAACACTAGCGTTGTAGTCAAAGCGGTCTTGAGCTTCTAAAAGCTCAACTCACACTCGTCTAACCATCTAAATGGGGCACCCTTCTGGGTCAATCTGGTCTTAATAGTTGTTCATAATCAATTACAGAATCATCAATTAACTTCATCTTAACAAAAATCTCATTACACACCTTCACAATACTGATAATGAGATGCGAGGCATGAAGACCTTATAATTATTTACCCGAATTAACGAGTTACCTTTAACGCCACCTTGGCGGGCACTACCTCGTAGGTTACAACTCAGTATTTCGACACGAATTTGGCAAGTATGCACAGAGAATTTCATATAAATATTTTTAAATAAGCCTAGCAGGAATGACTCCCTATTAGTACTATTGTACAAATTTAATTTCTTAAGGGAGAATTTAAATACAAGAATCTTTATCACAAGGATCTCGTCCTTATATAACTTCCACCGCAGCTCATAGCTCGGTTTAAACATATCAATTTATTTTAAAATGCGAGGGCCTCGGCCTCAGTTCTGAATCACAAGTAATATGCACATCTTGACAATAAAAACTTTCCATTTTCTCCTTTTAAATAACTTTCATTAAACAAAATCACAACACATAATGAACCCCACACCGGTAGGGCATATAATTCACAATTTGTAATTAATTATTCGGAAATACATCAAAACATACCGAAATATGTATCAAAAAGGCACCTTTAGCCTCACAGATCTTATTAGAGTCTATCATGGAATGATAGGTGTAGTTATCTCCATAAAACCTCCCAACAGAAGTAGATACATAAGTAGATTATAGAATTACGAAGCTCACTCATAAGTGGAGCACAATAAGAGGACTCGTCTTAGTACTCAGAACTGAATCAAGTTAAGGAAATTATTCCTTTATTTTAAATCGAGGTCGTACCTATAACGACACCATCTAATATAATGACCTCCACCATACCATAAAACAAATATAACAACATTTGGGTCTCCACCTCTAGGACGCCTTCTACACGCCTGTCCTCCACCCCTAACTGGTCGTGTGGATGGTGTAGTAACTACAACGGGGCACATAGACTGAGTGCTTTGATGAAATATGTCTCTCCCAAGTTTGGGACAATTTTCTCATGATGTGCCTTGTATCACCGTATTCATAACAACCCCTTTGCGAGTTTGGCTGCTCATATTGAGTCAGTGCCAGATAACTAGAATAACCATTGTATGACACTTATGTCAGTGGCGCATTAGAAGAATTTACTGGAGCACCTCGATTAATCCAATGTGCGAACTGGGCTATCCGACTCCTCGAGCCCCCGCCATAATGATTTATACTCACAGAGTAGAATCCACTGAATCCCCCAGAACCTCGAGACGTCTTGATCTCCTTAGTTCCCTTTTTCATCACCCCGAACACATTCTAATATCTTGGCAATTTCTACCACTAGTGGAAATGAAGTAGCATACAAAATTTTACGATCATAATTGAGTCCTTTAATGTGTTTGTGGACTCGCTCTCTGGCTATAGGAAGCAAAGTAGGAATATGACGGGCTAACTTATTGAACTCGATGGCATATTATGACACCGTCATAGTGACTTGACGCAACCATTCAAACCCTATGCGCCATGCATTATGGAGAGTCCGGGAAATAAACTCTTTCAAAAGCATTTCTGAGAACCGAGCCAAGTGGGCGGTGTTGTATTGGCTGGTCTGCCCTCTTCATAGGCTTGCCACAGACACCTGTGGAGAATTATCTCTCCCAAGGCCAATTTCTTCTTTTGTTATGCTGACTTAACACTGTTTAGCTGACCCATTTCTTAACATACTCTTCGATTCTTCTTTGGAGTAACCCTTACCCCCATTTATACATAACGACACAGAAGTAGAGCTCCACACAGGCAAATCTTGGCACGAACCACATAGTCCAGAATCTCGTCAACCACTATACTTCCTCCGAAGCACCCCAAAATCTGCAACCATGCCGTCTACGCTGAGTAGACATTCTGTAAATTTAAAGTTGTTTCTCTAACTCCTTTGGTACTGAAGTATAGGATTATTAAGTCGGCGGACATACCGCAAGTCCCAACCTTATCCTCTATAAAATCTCAGGACTTAAACATGTGTAAATTTTTGGGGAACCTTTTAGTACCACATATATACATTTCAGGACAAAACTGATATAACACATGACCCCGCAATCCATCCATTGATACTAGACTTCCCCCACTCAGTGCGAAGTCATAGTTCACCACGTCTGATGATCCACAATAATAACCTTCGTAGCTTGTATAAATCAACCAGATACCAAGGTCCGTTGCACCCCTCACAAGATTCACTGGTTGATCTCTCAATACGTCCGCATCTTCAGTCGGAACCACACAGTGAGGCAATGTTAAGCATCTATGGCTCTCTCGTAATCCATCTGCGGCATCACGAACCATCAACGCACAACTGATACTGAGTGCGCAATATCATACACGAGTGGATACAAAGGAATATGAGACATATATTTCAAGATAAATCAATGCCGCATGATAAGGAAAGAAAGAAGTGAAATTGTTCCTAAACTCCATAACCTCTAAGAGATAAGTACAGACGTCTCTGTACCGATCCTTCAGACTCTACTAAGCTTGCTCGTGACTCGTGAGACCTATGTAACCTAGTGCTCTGATACCAACTGTCACGACCCGAAATTTTCCATCGACGGGACCGTGATGGCGCCTAACATTTCACTTGCTAGGGAAGCCAACGTGAGAAAATCATTAAACCAATTTCTTATTTCCATTTAGTAAATCACAAAAAAATTAACTAAGATGAAATATAAGAGGTGCGGAATTTTATCAAACTGTATTAATTACTACCACCCGGGTATGGAGTCATTCACGAGAATTCTAGAATTTACTACAAGAAATAGTCTGGAAGAAATACAACCGTCTGAATGAAAGAAAACAACAGTGACATAAAAAGTAGACGGGGACTTCAAGGTTCGTGAACGCCGACAGATCTACCTTGAGTCTACGGACAGCAGACCAATAGCAAAATCTCGATCAACCTGAGCCGGTATCAAAGTCTGAACAGAAAGTGCAGAGTGCAGCATCAGTACAACCGACCTCATCTACTGGTAAGTGTCAAGCCTAACCTCGGCGGAGTAGCGACGAGGCTAGGACAAGACACCAACATATAACCTAAACAGTATAATCATGCTAGTGGAAGCAACAGTAAATAAAGAAATAACGCAGAAATAATGGGAATGGAACATACAATGGCGTAATATAATATAAAGAGTGAGATTAATGAAAAGACAAAATTAAACCAAAAATTCTTAAACAAATTGTGCAAATAAAACAACAAAGGAAAACTGCACGGCATCACCCTTTGTGCTTTTACTCTCAACCGCACCAAATAAATAAATAGAACGGCACGGCATCACCCTTCGTGCTTTTACTCTCAACCTTGCCAAATAATTAAATAGAACGGCAGGGCATCACCCTTCATGCTTTTACTCTCGACCGCGCCAAATAAATAATTAGAACGACACGGCTTCACCCTTCGTGCTTTTACTCTCGACCTTGCCAAATAAACAAATAGAACGGCACGACCTCACCCTTCGTGCATTAAACCTCTCATAATATACACGGCATCACCCTTCGTGCTTTACACTCTTCCTCACAATATAAATAATGCATGCACGGCATCACCCTTCGTGCTTTACACTCCTCCTCACAAATCACAGAATCAATAACAACGGATAGATAGGGGTATCACAAAGAAACCAGTATTTTACCCATAATCAATAGCACAATGTAATCTCAACCTTGAATCAATATTCGAAAGTTACCAAATCTCAGTGAAACCAGATATGAGTCACCCACCATTTCAAATAACCCGCTAAGCATGGATAATAGAATTTAAGGCTATAAAATAGACAAGAATAGAATTTCACTCGCATGCTATGACTCGACAACGATGCATAGATGCTCGTCACCTCACCTATACATCGTATTTAACAACCAAACACGTAGCAAATGAACACATAATACCTATTCCCTCAAGCCTAAGTTAGACACGACACTTACCTTGCTTCGATGGCCACTTAATTCTCAATCACAGCTTTTCCTTTGGAATTCACCTCCAAACCACTCGTATCTATTCAAAAATGACTCAATAATATCAAATATTGCTAAAGGAATCAATTATATTTCATAAATTAAATTTCCCAAATTTTTCCTCCAAAAAGACGAAAAATCGACCCCGGGCCCGCTTGGTCAAAACCCTAGGTTCGGACCAAAATCCTTTTACCCATTCATCCTCGAACCCGAATATATAATTAGTTTTGGAATCCGACCTCAAATCGAAGTCTAAAATCCGAAATTTCTGAAATCCCTAGTTTCTACCCTAACCCCTAATTCTACCATGAAAACTCTATATTTTACGTTGAAAATTCAAGAAAAGAAATGCGTAATTGAAAGAAAATGGTTTAAATCACTTACCAACAATTTGGGGAAGAAATGGCTCTTGAAAAATTGCCTCTCACCGTTTGATTTTTGAGAAAATGAATTTTTGGCTAAAATCTCGTTTTTGGATTCTGTTAATTGCTGGGCGACAGTGTTCATCGCGTTCGCGAGAGCACTATTGCGTCCGCGAAGGGTACTGGCTGCCAAGCCTACACGTTCGTGAGACCCAGCTCGTGTTCACGATGGTTACTCCCCCCGGCCTTCGCGTTCGCGAGGCATTGCTCGCGTTCACGATGAAGGAACGACTGACTCCCTCTCCCCAATGCCGAACACTAAGCTTTTGCAATGAGCTTGTCGCATTCGCGTTCGCGACCAAGCCTTCGCGTTCGCGAAGAAGAAATCTTCAGTTGCCCAGTTTACTCTTCGCGTTAGTAAGAGTACCTTCGCGAACGCGAAGAAGGACATGCCAGAACACCTACTGCAGCAAAATACCAGATTTCCAATGTCCAAAATATCCCGTGGTCTATTCGATATTCACCCTAGTCCAAAAATATCATACGAACTTGCTTGCGCGATCAAATCGCTAAAATAACACCTAGAACTACGAATTTAGTACCAAATCAAATGAAATTCTCAAGAACACTTTAAAATTTCTATTTTATCAACTGAACGTCCGAATCAGGTCAAATCAACTCTGTTTCTCACCAAATTTCACAGACAAGTATTAAATAACATAATGAACTTGTATCGGGCTCCGAAACCAAAATACGGACCCGACGCTAACAATGCCAAACATCAATCAATTCTTAAAAAAATTAATTTTAAGACTTTTAATTTTCATAAAAAAATCATAAGTTGAGCTAGGGACCTCCGAATTCGATTCCGGGCATACGTCTAGGTCCCATAATTTGATACGGACCCACCGGGAGCATCAAATTACTGATCCAGGCCTGTTTACCAAAAATGTTGATCGAAGTCAACAAAAATTAACTTTAAGGCATAAATTCTTATTTTCATCAATTTTCAACATAAAAGCTTTCCGCAAACCTGCCCGGACTGCACACACAAATAGAGAAGGGTAAAAAATGAGATTTTTAAGGCTTAAGAGCGCAGATTCAAGTTCTAAAACATAAAATGACCTTTTGGGGTCATCACAAATACATATTACGAATCTGCTCGAGACCTTAAGTCACTGAACGAGGCGTTAATTCTTAAAATGACAAGTCGGGTCGTTACAACATTTTATATCCTAATTTTAGTATTAAAATATTCAACTTTCAAATCTTTTCTATCTATATTTACTTTACAAAAGTAAGGAAAAAAAACAAGAAGCTCAAACAATTAATATTCTTTAATTACAATTAGTGCAAAAAAAGTGTTAAGCAAAATTGTAATTATAAATATATTTTAGAACATTATTTTACGTATATTTTATTAAGAGAAGTAACAATATAAACTAGAGAAGTAAATGAGTTTAAGTGGACTTCTTTTTCTATTTACTCATGTTATTAAATGAGAATATATGTCATACTTGCTTTCGAAAGTCTAATTACAATTAAGTTCTAGCTTTCTTGATTTTGTTTTTGTATAATCTTTTAAAAGTACACTAATCAATAATAAGAAAAATATCTAACAAGATATTTAAGAATATAAAAGACAAAGATAGAAAGAAAAATGATTGACAGTTCTATAAACACAAAAAACCAAAAGTGAAATATTAGATTAATTAATTTCTTACTCTTCCACAATGCGAAATTTTTAACGAAAAAAATTATAATTATAGTTAATTATTTAAAACTATGAATGAGCTAATATATGACGAGCTTGGATGAACAAAACACACACTGTTTCCTTTAATGCTAAGAACAAATAATTAAGTCTTTGAATTATTAATTAGCGAAAGAATCCAAATTCATCATATAAGTAAATTAGTTTTTAGGTTAACAAAAATATTAGGATACATAAATTTATCTCTATAAAAAGAGCAATAGCGGTGAAAACATAAACAAAAATAGTTTAAAAAATTTGTATTAAGAGTCAAGTGTCACGACCCAAAATCTCACCCGTCGTGATGGTACCTATCTCGATACTAGGCAAGACGACAACATCAATAACCCACAATTTCTTTTAAACACTGAAAACATAATATTTAAATTTAAGAGTAAATCCCACAAACATAGATATAAACACTCCCAAAACCTGGTGTCACTGAGTACATGAGCATCTATACATTACAAATCTAGAAAACACGGTAACAATAAACAAAAAGATAGAGAATGAGAGACAAGGTCTGCGAAACACAACAACTACCTCTGAATCTACGGAAAATCGACTGTAGGAAATAATCAACACCCACTGTATCCGGGATCACCTGAATCTGCACACGAAGTGCAGGGTGTAGTATGAGTACAACCAACTCAGTAAATAATAATAATAAATAAAGAACTGAAAGTAGTGACGAGCTTCTCAGCTAAGTCCAAATACAATACTTTTCAATATAAAAGAGTAGGCATGCTCTTGAATTCAATATTTAAGATTTCACTAAAATTTCATATCAAGTTTGACCGAAACCGAAAATAATGTTTTTTCAAAAATTTTAAAATAGTGAAATATGACAGCTGAAATGCAGCAAATAATGAAATCAATGCATCCTCTCAGAGTAACAGTCACTCAGTCCTCCCATTTACTCAAACCTCACAATCACTCTTTCCTTATAGTTACCCATTCCTCACAGTCACTCATCACTCTCGACACTTAGCACTCGCACTCAGTTGGTACCTGTGCTCACTGGGGGTGTGTACAGACTCCAGATGGGCTCCTTCAGCCCAAGCGCTATAACAAGCCAATTATGGCATATAACAATGAAACATGCTGCGGCGTGCAACCCGATCCCATATATATCCTCACAATTAGCCCCCCGGCCTCACTCAGTCATCAACCTCTCTAGTCTCTCGGGTTCAAGATGTCATGAAAATCAGGCCAAAATGATAATATGATGCATCAATAAATAGCAACAGAGACTGAGATGTGATATGAAATGAATGAACATGACTAAGTGTGAAATTTTAATTTGAACATATAATTCAACCAAATAAATGACCCCACTGGGAACCAACAATAACATCATATGCCTAAGAATGATTTTTAAAGCGAGTCTCAGCTCAATTTTCACTAACACGAAGAGAATGTACGGATATCAACAGATTATTCTACTAGACAGTTCCCTGGAATTTGACCAAGTCACCATTCCTACGGTGCACGCCCACACGCTCGTCACCTCAAAACAAATCTCATAACATATAATCCGGGGTTTCATGCCCTCAGGACCAAATTTAGAACAGTTACTTACCTCAACCCGTGTAATTCTTTATTTCGCTATGCTCTTGCCATGAGAATTGGTCTTCGAAAGTCTCGTATCTAGCCACTATTAATTCGATTCGGTCAATATCAATTATTGCAATTAATTTCATAAGGAAATACTAATTTTTCAATTAAATCGGAAATTAACTCAAAAATTACCTGTGGGGCCCATGTCTCGAAACTCGATAAAAGTTACAAAATATAAACGCCCATCCAACCACGTGTCTAATCATACAAATTTCACCAAATTCCGACATCAACTCGACCCTCAAATCTTCAATTAAAGTCTTTGAAGATTTGTACCATTTTCAACCTAATCTTTACCCATTTGAATTCTACACTCTTTCCATAAAACTTATCGATACGTATAAATAATACTCTTACACCCAAGAATCACACTCTTAATTACCCATCTTTACCTAAACTCAAAATTGAAGATTAGGTGTTAGAACTATATATTTTGGGTAAAGATCTTGTGATATTTCCTTGTGGGATTTCAAAGCTTGAACAAGATCTTGATGAACAAAGCACTTGAGTTTCTTCCTCTCTCTAGAATACTCTCCCTTCTCTCTAAAAAATATAAGATTTTTGCTCCAAAATGAGCTTCAAGGGCTGTAAATCAAAGTTGGGTCGGGTTATAAAAATCCAAAAAATGAAGCTCTGGACAGGATATGCGGTCGCATGATTGAATATGTGGTCCACATATCGGTCGAAAAATTGGCCTCCAGAACTGGGAAAAACCTGCATGGGTTTGCAATCACTATGCGGCCCGCAGACCTGTTCTGCGGTCGCATAATGAACCGTAGAACAGTTCTGCGGTCGCATAGTCGACCTCATAATTGCATCCAAAATGACACCTTACCTTCCTCACTCTGCGGCCATTCTGCAGTCCGCAGAGTGATTCTGCGGTCCGCAGAGTGATTCTGCTGTCGCATAATAGACCGCATAAATGCATTTTTCTGCCACAAATTTCCTTTATGCCCCAGTGCATTGTTCAATCCAAAAAGTCAGAGTCGCGGCGAGCAAGCTTACCGCGAGAAATTTCTATAACCTTTGTACTAATTGATCTACGTCGGCACCATAAAACCTTAATTTCCTTAGATAAATTCTCCGGGGTCGTTACACATAATTCAATATCCGGTCAACCTTTCAACTTAAATTCTAAACCTTGGAACTAAGTGTTCCAAAACCTCACCGGACCCGAACCAATTACCCCTGGCAAGTCACATAAAAAATGTAAGGCATAAATTGAGCGGTAAATGTTGAATAGTGCGCTCGGACTGCCCGTCTATCTGAGGGGGAAATGTTGTACTCAACTGAACCTGTGTGCCTAATTCTCCCTGCGCTGCTCTCCAAAACTATAATGTAAACTGCGTGCCCCGATCTAAAATGATGGACACCGGCACACTGTGTAGGCGAACAATCTCGTGGATATAAATCTCAGCCAACCGCTCTGAAGAATAATTAGGACTAACTGGAATAAAATGCGTAAATTTGTTCAACCGATCTGCAATCAACCAAGCCGCATCAAACATCCTCAATGTCCATGGAAGCCCAACTACGAAGTCCATAGTAATGCGCTCCCATTTCCACTACAGAATTTCAAGTCTCCGAAGTAATCCTCCCGGTCTATGATGCTCGTACTCTACCTGTTGACAATTTAAACACTGAGCTACAAACCCAACTATATCTTTTTTCATTCGCCTCCACCAATAGTGCTGCCTCAAATCCTGATAAATCTTTGCGGCACCTGGATGAATGGAGTACCGTGAACTGTGAGCTTCCTGGAGAATCAGCTCACGAAAACTATCTATATTAGGCACACATAGCCTGCCCTGCATACATAATAAACCATCATCCCCAATAGTGACTTACGTGGCATCACTGAACTGGACCGTGTTATTAAGGACAAGAAGATGGAAATCATCATACTGGCGCTCTCTAATGCGATCATACAAAGACGACCGAGTAACCACACAAGCCAAAACACGACTCGGCTTCGAAACATCCGATCTAACAAACTGGTTAGCCAAGGCCTGAACATCCAAGGCTAAAGGCCTCTCTGCTACCTTTAAATATGCTAAGCTGCCCAAACTCTACGCTTTACGACTCAAGGCATCGGCCACAACATTGGCCTTTCCGGGATGATAGAGAATTGTGATATCATAATCCTTAAGCAACTCTAACCACCTTCACTATCGCAAATTAAGATCCTTCGATTTGAACAAATGTTGTAGACTCCGATGATCAGTGTCAATCTCACAATGGACCCCGTACAAATAATGCTACCAAAATTTTAAGGCATGAACAATAGCTGCAAACTCAAGGTAGTGGACCGGATAATTTTTCTCATGTACTGTTAACTGTCTGGACGCATAGGCAATCACCCTACCATCTTTCATAAGCACTACACCGAGATCAATACGCGACGCATCACAATAAACAGTATAAGACCCTAAACCCGTAGGCAACACCAATACTAGAGCTGTAGTAAAAGCTATTTTGAGCTTCTAAAAGCTCTCTTCACATTCATCCGACCACTCGAACGGAGCACCTTTCTGGGTCAATTTAGTTATGGGCGATGCAATAGATGAGAAACACTCTACGAAGCGACGATAATAACCGGCCAAGCCGAGAAAACTCCGAATCTCAGTAACTGAAGATGGCCTGGGCCAACTCTGAACTGCCTCTATCTTCTTCGGATCCACCTTAATCCCTTCACTCGACACTTTGTGTCCCAGAACTGCTACCGAACTAAGCCAGAAATCACACTTAGAGAATTTGGCATATTGTTTCTCCTCTCTCAGCCTTTGTAGTACATTACTCAAGTGTCGTGCATGCTCCTCCTGGCTACATGGGTACACCAATATATCATCAATAAATACTACGATAAATGAGTCAAGATATGGTTAGAATGCACTATTCATCAAGTGCATGAATGATGCTGGGGCATTTGTTAGCTTAAATGACATCACAAGAAATTCATAGTGACCATAATGAGTCCTGAATGTCGTCTTTAGAATATCTGAATTTCGATTTTCAATTGGTGGTACACAGATCTCAAATCATTTTTGGAGAATACCCTCGCTCCTTGAAGTTGGTCAAATAAATCATCAATACGCGGCACAGTATACTTATTCTTGATTGTAACTTTGCTCAACTGCCTGTAATCGATACACATCTGCATAGTACCATCTTTCTTTTTCACAAACAGAAGCGGTGCACCCCATGGCGACACTCTAGGCCTAATAAACCCCTTATCAAGAAGTTCCTAAAGTTGCCCTTTCAATTCCTTTAACTCCGTTGGTGCCATACGATACGGAGGAATAGAAATGGGCTCAGTGCCCTGCACCAAGTCAATACCGAAACATATCCCTGTCGGGCGGCATACCCGGCAAGTCTGTAGGAAATACATTAGGAAAGTCTCTCACTACCAGTACCTAATCAATAGTAGGAGTATCTGCATTAACATCTCTCACAAAGGTCAAGTATGACAAACACCCCTTCCCAACCATACGTTGGGCTTCCAAATAAGAAATTACCCTGCTAGGAACATAATCTAGAGAACCTCTCCATTCAACCTTTGGTAACCCCGACATTGCGCCACGGTTTTTATGTGACAGTCCAGAATAGCATGACATGGAGACAACCAATCCATACCCAGAATTACATCAAAATCAACCATATTGAGCAATAAAAGATCAACTCTAGTCTCTAGTCCCCCAATAGTTACCACACATGATCGATACACACGGTTCATAATAATAGTATTGCACACCAGTGTAGATACATGAACATGTGAAACTCAGGAATCACGAGGCATATCCAGATAATGAGTAAAGTATGTTGACATATACGAATAAGTAGAACCAGGGTCAGATAGTATAGAAGCGTCACTTTGGCACACTGAGCCAATACTTGTGATCACTGCATCTGAGGCAACAACATTTAGCCTCGCAGGAAAAGCATAGAATTAGGCCTTACCGCCACCTGATCGGCCTCCCCCTCTTAGGTGACCCCTAGCTGACTGACCCCTACCCCGTGCAGGCTGCGCGGGTAGAGAATTTGTCACGACCCAACTGGAGGGTCATGACTAGCACCCGGGCCATACTTGCCGAGCACCAACGTACATTTTATCTAACCTTCCTTATTATCTTTAAGGGCCGACAAGATCAATATAAATAGTTGACATGGATCATGAACATCCAACAATGAAAGATAATGCTATGAACATACATAACATGGGACAACAAGACTGTCAAAAAACTATATATAAGGTACGAGCTACCATGCTGCCATGAAAGACTATACAACAAAAATCAGTCGAAAAGGCATTCTAAACCATACATAAGTCGACACCTGTCTATGAGCCTCTAAAGGAACCTAAGTGCTAAAACATTGCCGGAACAGGGCCCCGACATACCCATAATGTCTATGACAAAAATGCATACCAAGACCACGGCAAGTACGGAGAAGGGATCTCGCCAATAACAACTTAACTGGACAGCCTACTGTGGTGGGGGAGCTGCGTCTACCTGTCTATCAGGACCTGCAGCACGACATGCAGCGTCCACAAATAAAAAGGACGTCAGTACGAATAAAGTACTGAGTATGTAAGGCAGGAAAGCATAAGTAAGAATAGTAATGTAAACAGGGATAGAGAATATACAACCTGTGACATCTGGATACCTCTGAGGGCTACTGACATGAAATACATAATACATACATATATATACATAAACTTTTAAAACATACGTCTTTGTGGGCATCACTATCATCATATCGTACCCGGCCGTAATAGGCTCGGTAAAACATACCCGGCCATCATAGGGCTCGGTAGAATCGTACCGGGTCACGTGGAGCTCGGTAAAACCCAACTGATCAGTGGTTGCACAATAGGTGCCATACCCGGCCGACTATAGCGCGGCTCGATAGTGTAAAATAGATACATATATATGATGCATACTGGACTCATTGGGATCACATTTTGAACCTTTCGGAGTGACGTAAGGTCGGTATCCTTCGTACACGTTATTAGGATTAACTCTTCATCAAGAATCTTATAAGAATTAGGAACTACCAACAACATTGATAATATAAGAATAAGAGAAGTAACATCAATATCAATTGTTTCATAAGAAAGGCAGCAATATAAGTACTGCTAGCTTCTAAGAGTAGAGTATCTTTGGGAGCTCGTTCATTAAATTATGTACAATCGGAGTCATGCAAAAGAAAGAAGGGGATAGCCTCACATACCTTGTATATACTGCCCAAGCTCAAGCTATGCAAATGTCACGACTCCTTAGTCTACAATAAGAGAAATGACACTATTATTATCATTTAAGCGTCGTAACTATTATGTATCGACCGCAACCTATTTTACGATGAAACGGACAGCACCTCCCCTATTTATATGAATTCCCACAAGTCAATACAATCACCAAACAGCCCAAACAACATCATTAATAATCATATTGAGCCTCCAAAACAGTCCACCAACTAACAACATTACTACCAAGCCTTTCGATATATATTTCACAAGTTCTAGCTTCACCGACTTAGCCGCAACTTGGATAATCTTAAATATATATAGAGTAAGAGGTTCCTTACCTTTAAACAGAAAGAACAACTCCAATTTTACCTTAATTTTCCACGAAATATCCCTCCAATTATGCCACAAGAACAAGGAAGCGAAACTAGCAATTAATTCGGGTTTTTCGGCACTAGAATTACTTTAGAAAACTTGAAATCACCTAGGGTTGATATTAAAAACTTGAAGGAGTATTTACAGAACATAAAAAACTTTAAACAACCTCCCACACGAGCTGGAACAACACAAAAATCAGCAACAACAAGAAGAACAAGAAACTTTTTAGCGCCATGGGATTCCCGACACTTGATTTGTGTTGTTTGCCCTTAGTTTGGGTCTTGGATCATGAGAGAACCTTGAGAGAGTATTTTTAGGGTTCTAAGGTCTGAATATACTGAAACATAATGACTTAAAACGGGGTTGAGGTATCTTATATATGTCCATATGTCTTAAACCGCCTTTGTGGGCCCCATAGAGAGCTGCTTGGCGCACTCTCATGAACACGTGAATATCTCTCTATTTAGAGATCGTATCGACGAACGGTTTAATGAGTTGGAAACTAGACTCATACATCTTCAATTTGATAGGTAGAGCACCCCATAATTCCAAGCACATTGGGAGAAAAATGCACTAACAGTTGACCTAAAGTTTAAGTAAAATTATAAACCTAAGTTGCGACAACTTTTATCGACTTTTGTTTCATAACTCGCTTGACTTCAATACTTATGATACGGAAATTATATGATTCAAATACATTAAAACAAGACCTCTTGGGACAGTTAATCACCTCTAGTGTTACCCGAAAATACGGGTTACAACATCCTTGATTCGTTTAAGTTCTAATACTTGTTAACCACTTTTATACACCCTTGTATCGTTTAAGACCAATAGGATTAACTTATTATCATCTCAAAGATAATCTCTTCTTGGATTTACGTCGACTAACTTACGGCGTGATCTATGGTATGCGAATTTGGGTCCTCTCCCCCTTAGGAACATTCGTCCTCGAATGTATGGGTTTATGGGGTGTCTAACTCATCGTGGATTCCGACGGAGATTTCTGGCTGAGTTTCCCCTATAAAATGGACACTAGCCAAACTTGCAAGCAGTTAAACCCAACCTATGGCCTTACAAGACTATACAAAGCATTATGGATTTGTACATTATCTGCATATCACCATTTTGTATTAAAAAAAAGAGTATTCACAAGCTATTGCTTACCTCATAGAGTCGTTTCACCTTATAATGCGTCCCTCTTTCCCCTGGCATCCTCGTTATCTTCACTCTGGAATAGGTAAGGTTATTTAGACTTTATCTCCTCTTCTGCTTCCCATGTCATTTCTTCTATATTCTTGTTCCTCCATAATACTTTCACGGAAGCTACATCCTTTGTTCTCAGCTTGTGGACTTGTCGATCTAATATAGCCACTGGCACTTCATCATATGATAGATCCTTTTTAACTTGTACATCTTTCAAAGGGACGACCCGAGAAGGGTATCCAATACATTTCCACAACATAGATACATGGAATACCGGGTGGACAAATTCCAATTCAGATGGCAATTCTAACTCGTAAGCAACCTGTCCAATTCGTCGAAGAATTTTGTACGGCCCAATATACCGCGGACTCAACTTACCCTTCTTCCCAAAACGCATAACACCCTTCATCGGTAAGATCTTCAGGAAAACCCAATCACCAACCTCAAATTCCAGATCACGACGTCGGACATCGGAATAAGAGTTTTGCCTGCTTTGTGCCGTCCTCAGTTGCTCTTGTATCACTTTCACCTTCTCAATGGCTTGGTGAATCAAATCTGGCCCATATAATTCTGTCTCACCGACTTTGAACCATCCAACTGGTGATCTTCATCTCTTTCCGTACAGTGCCTCATACGGGGCCATTTTAATAGTGGAATGGTTGCTATTATTGTAGGCAAATTCTATAAGTGCCAGATGGTCATCCCAATTCCCCTTAAAATCTAGAAAACATGCTCGTAGCATATCTTCAAGCGTCTGGATGGTACGTTCAGCCTGTCCATCATTCTGCGGATGGAATGCAGTGCTGAGATTTACTTGTGTGCCTAAACCCTTCTGAAAAGACCTCCAAAAGTTAGCCGTAAATTGAGCTCCTCGGTCTAATATAATAGATACCGGCCCACCATGAAGCCTAACAATCTCCTTGATATACAACTTCGCATAATCTTCAGCCGTGTAAGTTGTCTTAATTGGTAGAAAATGGGCAGATTTTGTAAGTCGATCAATTATCACCCAGATGGAGTCAAACTTATGATAAGGGCGAGGTAATCCAATAATAAAGTCCATATTAATCACCTCCCATTTCCAGGTCGGAATCTCTATATTCTGAATCAATCCACTGGGTTTTTGATGCTCGATCTTTACTTGTTGACAATTAGGACACTGGGCTACAAATTCTGCAATAGACTTCTTCATGTTATCCCACCAATACTGCTCCTTAACATCATGATACATCTTTGTCGAGCCAGGATGGATAGAATATCGGGACTGATGAATTTCAATCATAATCTTCTCTCGTAACCCTGCCACACTAGGCACATATAATCGGCACTGGTATCTTAGTGTCCCATCTCCTCCGATGTTGAAAGCTGTAATCTTACACTGCTGAATTCCCTCTCTCAATCTTACTAAGGTAGGATCTTCATATTGTCGTGCTTTTACCTCATCTACCAAAGATGATTCTGCTGTATTTTGTACAGTAACACCTCCGTCATCAGAGTCCAACAATCTGATTCTCATATTGGCCAGCTGGTGAAGCTCTTTGGTCAACCCTTGTCTACCTGCCTCAATATGTATTAAGCTTCCCATTGACTTACGGCTGAGAGCGTCTGCCACAACATTGGCTTTACCGGGATGGTACAATATCTTGACGTCGTAGTCTTTCAGTAATTCAAGCCACCTACGCTGCCTCAAATTCAACTCCTTCTGCTTTAAGATGTATTGTAAACTCTTGTGATCTGTGTAGAGGTCAACATGGATGCCGTATAAGTAGTGCCGCCATATCTTCAAAGCATATATTACTGCAGCCAATTCCAAATCATGAGTTGGGTAATTCTTTTTATGCTTCTTCAATTGTCTTGATGCATAAGCAATCACCTTCCTACGTTGCATCAATACGCACCCCAAACCTATACCTGAGGCATCACAATATAACACATAACCTTCTGTTCCTTTTGGGAGAGTGAGCACTGGCGCGGATGTCAATCGATTATTTAGCTCCTGAAAACTATGTTCACAAGCATCAGACCACTGGAACTTGGTAGCTTTCTGTGTTAACTTAGTCAATGGTGCTGATATAGAGGAAAACCCTTCTATAAACCGCCTATAATATCCTGCTAGCCCCAGGAAACTGCGGACTTCTGACGGTGTTGTAGGTCTCGGCCAACTCTTCACTGCATCGATCTTCTAAGTGTCGACATTAATACCCTCATCAGATATCACATGGCCAAGGAATGCTACTGAGTTCAGCCAGAATTCACATTTAGAGAGCTTAGCATATAACTTATGATCCTGAAGGGTCTGTAATACTATCCGCAAGTGGCCCGCATGTTCCGCCTCCGAACGAGAATACACTAGAATGTCATCAATGAATACGATCACGAACACATCAAGATAGGGCCTGAATACACTATTCATGAGATCCATAAAAGCTGCTGGGGCATTTGTTAGCCCGACTGACATCACCAAGAACTCAAAATGCCCATATCTTGTCCGGAAGGCCGTCTCTAGAATATCCTTCTCCTTAACCCTCACCTGATGATACCCTGAACGCAAGTCAATCTTGGAGAAATACTTGGCACCCTGGAGTTGGTCAAATAGGTCATCAATCCTTGGAAGTGGATACTTGTTCTTTATTGTAAACTTATTCAACTGTCGATAATCGATACACATCCTTAACGACCCATCTTTCTTCTGCACGAACAAGACTGGTGCACCCCAAGGTGAAGTGCTAGGCCTAATGAAACCCTTATCCAGCAAGTCCTTCTAATGCGCCTTCAACTCTCGCAACTCTGCTGGGGCCATCCTGTATAGAGGGATAGAGATCGGTTGAGTGTCAGGCAATGCATCATGCTAAACTCAATCTCCCTTTCAGGAAGAAGGCCTGGGAGTTCATCTGGGAAAACATCTGGAAATTCATTGACCACGGGGATTGATTGTAGAGTAGGCGGCTTCGCCTCCGCATCCCTAACGCGAACAAGATGATAAATGTAACCTTTTAAGATCATCTTCCTTGCCTTAAGATAGGAAATAAACCTACCTTTCGGCGTAGCAATGTTCCCCTTCCATTCAATGGTGGGTTCACCAGGAAACTGAAACCTAACCATCTTCGTACGACAGTCAACATTTGCATAGCATGAGGCCAACCAGTCCATTCCCATTATCACATCGAAATCAACCATTTCTAACTCAAATAAATTTGCCGAGGTTTGACGACTACAAATCATCACAGTGCAACCTTTATATACCCTTCTAGCAATCACAGAATCTCCTATCGGAGTGGATACCGCAAGTGGTTTACTTATCAATTCAGGTTCAATGCCAAACTTATTAGCCACAAAGGGTGTAACATATGATAAGGTAGATCCTGGATCAATTAACGCATATACATCATAAGAAAACACAGACAATATACCTATAACAACATCCGAAGACGACTCGAGATCTTGTCGACCTACTAGAGCATAGGTTCGATTTTGAGCACCACTCGAACTCGGCACTGAACCTCTACCTCTACCACGACCTGTCGACTGTTGAAAACTTTGTGCTGGAGGTCGAACTGATGAGGAATAACCAGACATAGATCTAGTTGGCTGAGCCATACCACCACCTCCTCTGTTAGGACAATCCCGGATCATATGACCAAGCTGTCCGCAAGAATAGCACGCATCGGAAACTCAACGGCACAGTCCAAAGTGGGCCTTGCCGCACTGATCACAACGAGGTGTTGGGGGTCTTGTCTGACTAGTATCTCTATGAAATTATGAGCCTGATGCCCTCGAACTCTGACTTGAACCAGAATAGGTAAATTGATCATACCGAGGCCTCTGAAACTGTGGAGGAGCACTAGCTACAGGTGGCGCCGAACTCCTCGAAGATTGGGGCCTGATACTGCCTCTGAACTCATCAGAATACCCTGCAAATCTCCCCCTCTTATGCTGGCCCCTATCCTGCTCCCTATCCGCCCTTCGCTGGCGCTTACTATCCTCTAGGGTCTGGGCATAAGCCTAAATACGGGAAATATCCATGCCCTCTATCAAGGAGGCTGTTGTGCACTCATTTATCAGATGTGGTCCCAACCCGTTCACGAACAGATGCACCCTATCACTCATCTCGGACACCATATGGGGAGCATACCTTGCTAAAGAATCAAACTGTATACTATACTCTCGTACACTCATATTACCCTGTCAAAGGTTCAAGAACTTATCAGCTCTAGCTCGTCGTATCTCAACTGGCAAGTAGTGACGAAGAAAGGCCTCAAAAAATTCCTTCCACAGGACTGGAGAAGTGTTCGGACCCCTAGATCTATCCCAACTATCATACCAGAAAACCGCTAAACCCCATAAGCGATAAGAAGCCAAATCTACTGCCTCCGTATCACTAGCATGCATAACCCGCAATGTACGATGAACCTGATCAATAAATGTTTGTGGGTCCTCCTTGGGGTCTGATCCGGTAAACACTGGAGGGTCTAGATTAATAAAATCATGAACTCTCACACTAATCGGTTTATCAGCAGCACCGGTATTCTACCTCTGAGCCTGAGCAGCTACCAAGCTAGTCAACAACTGCACCGCGCTGCGCATATCGTGGTGTGTAGTGCCAGACAGAGGAACTGGATGTACTGGGTGCCTCCTAATATCCTCTGGAGGAGACGAAGAGGTATGAGACGGCATCTCAGTCTGAGCCTCACTTTGGCCTGCTCTGGCTGGAGGCACCTGAATGTTACCTTCTCCCACAGTTGTATCAAGCCATTTACTAATTGCTTGCTTCCTAGTCGAAGGCATCGCTGAAAGAAAATAAGGTGAATATTAGATATGAACACTTACGACTCAACTCTATGCACGATCTAGATTCAGGAAGAAGGTACCAACCCTAGATGTCACGTAGCCTCCTGATTATAAATGTGGCGCGCTACAGATCCATAATCAAAACTCTACTAGACACGGCTCATAGACATCCCCTAGGACAGACTTGCTCTGATACCAAGTTTTTCACGACCCAACTGGAGGGTCATGACTAGCACCCGGGCCATACTTGCCGAGCACCAACGTACATTTTATCTAACCTTCCTTATTATCTTTAAGGGCCGACAAGATCAATATAAATAGTTGACATGGATCATGAACATCCAATAATGAAAGATAATGTCATGAACAGACATAACATGGGATGACAAGACTGTCAAAAAACTATATATAAGGTACGAGCTACCATGCTACCATGAAAGACTATACAACAAAAATCAGCCGACAAGGCATTCTAAACCATACATAAGTTGACACCTGTCTATGAGCCTCTAAAGGAACCTAAGTGCTACAACATTGCCGGAACAGGGCCCCGACATACCCATAATGTCTATGACAAAAATGCATACCAAGACCACGGCAAGTACGGAGAAGGGATCTCGCCAATAACCACTTAACTGGACAACCTACTGTGGTGGGGGAGCTGCGTCTACCTGTCTATCAGGACCTGCAGCACGACATGCAGCGTCCACAAATAAAAAGGACGTCAGTACGAATAAAGTACTGAGTATGTAAGGCAGGAAAGCATAAGTAAGAATAGTAATGTAAACAGGGATAGAGAATATACAACCTGTGACATCTGGATACCTCTGAGGGCTACTGACATGAAATACATAATACATACATATATATACATAAACTTTTAAAACATACGTCTTTGTGGGCATCACTATCATCATATCGTACCCGGCCGTAATAGGCTCGGTAAAACATACCCGGCCATCATAGGGCTCGGTAGAATCGTACCCGATCACGTGGAGCTCGGTAAAACCCAACTGATCAGTGGTTGCACAATAGGTGCCATACCCGGCCGACTATAGCGCGGCTCGATAGTGTAAAATAGATACATATATATGATGCATGCTGGACTCATTGGGATCACATTTTGAACCTTTCGGAGTGACGTAAGGTGGTATCCTTCGTACACGTTATTAGGATTAACTCTTCATCAAGAATCTTATAAGAATCAGGAACTACCAACAACATTGATAATATAAGAATAAGAGAAGTAACATCAATATCAATCGTTTCATAAGAAGGGCAGCAATGTAAGTACTGCTAGCTTCTAAGAGTAAAGTATCTTTGGGAGCTCGTTCATTAAATTATGTACAATCGGAGTCATGCAAAAGAATGAAGGGGATAGCCTCACATACCTTGTATATACTGCCCAACCTCAAGCTATGCAAATGTCACGACTCCTTAGTCTACAATAAGAGAAATGACACTATCATTATGGTTTAAGCGTCGTAACTATTATGTATCGACCGCAACCTATTTTACGATGAAACGGACAGCACCTCCCCTATTTATATGACTTCCCACAAGTTAATAAAATCACCAAACAGCCCAAACAATATCATTAATAATCATATTGAGCCTCCAAAACAGTCCACCAACTAACAACATTACTACCAAGCCTTTCGATATATATTTCACAAGTTCTAGCTTTAACGACTTAGCCGCAACTTGGATAATCTTAAATATATATAGAGTAAGAGGTTCCTTACCTTTAAACAGAAAGAACAACTCCAATTTTACCTTAATATTTCACGAAATATCCCTCCAATTCTGCCACAAGAACAAGGAAGTGAAACTAGCAATTAATTCGGATTTTTCGGCACTATAATTACTTTAGAAGACTTTAAATCACCTAGGGTTGATATTAAAAACTTGAAGGAGTATTTACAGAACATAAAACACTTAAAACAGCCTTCCACACGAGCTGGAACAACACAAAAATCAGCAACAACAAGAAGAACAAGAAACTTACTAGCGCCACGGGATTTCCGACACTTGATTTGTGTTGTTTGCCCTTTATTTGGGTCTTGGATCATGAGCGAACCTTGAGAGAGTATTTTTAGGGTTCTAATGTCTGAATATACTGAAAAATAATGACTTAAAATGGGGTTGAGGTATCTTTTATATGTCCATATGTCTTAAACCGCCTTTGTGGGCCCCATAGAGAGCTGCTTGGCGCACTCTCGCGAACACGCGAATATCTCTCTCTTCCGAGATCGTATCGACGAACGGTTTAATAAGTTGGAAACTAGACTCATACATATTCAATTTGATAGATATATCACCCCATAGTTCCAAGCACATTGGGAGACAAATGCACTAACATTTGACCTAAAGTTTAAGTAAAATTATAAACCTAAGTTGCGACAACTTTTATCGACTTTTGTTTCATAACTCGCTTGACTTCAAGACTTATGATACGGAAATTATATGATTCAAATACATTAAAACAAGACCTCTTGGGACAGTTAATCACCTCTAGTGTTACCCGAAAATATGGGTTACAACATCCTTTATTCGTTTAACTTCTAATACTTGTTAACCACTCTTATACACCCTTGTATCGTTTAAGACCAATAGGATTAACTTCTTATCATCTCAAAGATAATCTCTTCTTGGATTTACGTCGACTAAATTACGGCGTGATCTATGGTATGCGAATTTGGGTTGTAACAGAATTAACTAGTGCTAAAGTCATAGTCTTACTCCTCTGCTGCACCGGATCTCCCGAGCGACGAGGACACTGTCTCCATATATTCCCAAATTCCCTGCACTTAAAGCAGCTTCCCGGTACTGGTGGTGGAGCGGACTGAATCGGGCCCTGAGAACCAAAATAAATGCTTGAAGCACTCGGTGCAAATGAACCCTAAACTGAATGTGGCACGGGACGATCTCTGGGCTGGAAGGGCACCGAGAGTTGGCTGACCCTGATGAGAACTGTATGAACCATGGCTGGAGGATGCACCACGATGAACTGGACCACCCGTTGGAGAGTGTCTATAAGGACGAACCCTACCGTAGTAAACTTGACCCCCCGAAGGAACACCGCTGAAATCACCTGGACCACAAGGCCTCTTGGCCTCCCTCTCTCCACGTTCCGGGTTACAGACCATCTCTATATGCCGAGCAATGTGAACTACCTCATCAAAAGTAGCACCAGATACCCTCTGCTGAGTCATAAATAATCGCAACTTATAGGTTATGCCATCAATGAATCTCCAAATCCTTTCCCTATCAGTGGGAACCAACCAAACCACGTAACGAGCCAACTCAGAAAATCTCATCTCGTACTACGCCACAGACATGCCATCCTGAAGTAACTACTCAAACTGTCTGCGCAACTCCTCTCTACGAGACTGCGGCACAAACATCCCCAAAAAGAGAACGAAGAATTCCTGCCATGAAAGTGGCACTACACCGACCGGCTTGCACCTCTCAAAGGCCTCCCACCATCTGAAGGCCGCCCCAGAAGCTTGAAAAGTGGTGAACGAGACCCCACTGGTATCCAGAATACCCGGTATTTGAAGCATCCACTGGCACTTATCCAGAAAACCTGAGCATCCTCTGACTCAGCACCGCTAAATGATGGAGGTCGAAGCCTTACAAATCTCTCAAGTCTCCTCTGCTCATCATCTTCTATAACGGGGACTACCGAGGCCTGAGCAGTTGCAGCCAGCTGGGCTGGTAGTGCCCCCGGTATCTGAAGTCCCTACACTACCTGCTCTGGAGCACAGACAACAAGGGTATGAGTACCTCCCCCGGCCTGAGAAGTGGCTGGTGCAGCCTGAGCCGAAACCACCTGAGCAAGGCAAGTGCAAACTGTCAATATCTGAGTCAATGCCTCCTGTAGGCCTACAATCTCAATGGGCACAGTTGGTGCTACGATGATCTACGTATACATATTTTACCCTCTCATCTTTGGCATCTTTTTACATCATCGATGATCCTTACTCGCCTTGCGGTAATCCTTCTGTACCAAGGATAATGAAATTCCTCACCCGCGAGGGTGACACTTAGTGTAACTAGCGCATACAGTCCCTTAAGCTTAAGTTTACTCACCTTGCTTGCTTTAGGGAAACGTCTTCCTGAATGACCTTTAAAGGGTATTCTTCTGTCGCCCATTCTATTATCGCAAAAACAAATATGAAATTCTCATGATGTCGACCATTATCGAATCATTCAGTCCCTAATTCATGTTTAGTTTATCTTGTTCACCAATCCATACTAATTTCTTATTATTATGGGGTCTAATTTTTTCTTTTGGTAATCGCGTGGGAGTCACGAACTTATTTCTCGAAATGAGGATATGACTTTATGGTCTATACTCTTTTGTTGTCTCCGGGACTGTCACCTCTCATCTTTTCCTTCACTTGACTATAGACTCTGTAATACTGTCACTTTCTTGATCTACCGTTGTCATCCATGTATCACATCTTACTCATAATACTTCATTAACCTTCTGCTTATTTCCCTGCTAATATTTCTGTCGATCACTTTATTTTGAAAACTTCAACAAGATATTATTTTTCTTTTAGCTCTCATTTACTCCGTCCAGTGGCTCTTCGGGTTGCTTAACGTTCTTGCTCTACTAGGAACGGGAGTCATACTAAGATAATATTTATCCCTTCCAGGCTTCCAGTGCCTATCTTTGTAGTACTCATATCTAGTTGTACTATTTTAGAGTGCACCATCTGGGCATCTTACAAGGAGATCTATTTACACATTTGCAATATCCTCCGAAAATGTCAGCTAACGCTAATAATCCGTCCACCGTTTTGGGTTACCCTAACCCCAGCTAGATCCTGATATCCTGCCTTCTCTTATACTACTCAAAGGCTTATATTCCTCTGCGATAATCTTCATTAGCTGGGTAGCTCGTACCCTTTTTTATCTTGCTTCTTTTACTTGCTGAAACTTGTATCTACCTTCCGATTCTCTTATTCCTTTTTACCGTAAGAGTGGACAGACTTTCTTACCTTAGGTATACTTATAAAGAAGTTTACACATCTTAGTACACACATGATCTGCTGAACACCTCATATTTATCCATCATAAGCATGATGCAAAAATTGAGTTCCTCTGACTCAACTCTTCCATAGTTACATTCAATCTCTTACCAACCATGTTTCTAGATATAGGCATTGTCATATTCTTAATAAGATAGAGTTTAGAAAATTAAGTTCTTACAACTGAGCTCTACCATACGATTTAGAGAAAGAAGAAAGAGTGACAGTCCTGAATGCCCTGTAGCCTCCTAATTATAAGTGTGGTGCACAACACACCCATAAACAAGACTCTACTAGACACGACTTGTAGACTCCCTAGGACAGAACTGCTCTCATACTACTTTTGTCACGCCCTAAACTGATGAGCCGCGACGGGCACCCGGTACCTTACTCAGCCGAGTACCAATGTAACATATCTTTCTTATTACATCATCATATACACGTGACATACGATCCTAATAGGCCAACATGATCATTTATAAACTCAAAACACAGGCCGATAAGGCCGTACAATCTTTCATGTACACGACATATGTCTACAAGCGTCTAAGAGTACATAAATGCATACAGGTCGAGACAGGGCCCCACCATACTAATCGATATATGTCATAATCATACTGACCACATAAGCAACTCCGGAGCAAATGGAGTATACCAACACCTTCCGCTAAGCTAATAACCTACTTGGAGGACTCTCAACCTGTCTATCCGGACCTGCGTGCATGAAATGCAGCGTCCCTAGGCAAAAGCGACGTCAGTACAAATAATGTACCGAGTATGTAAGGAATTGAAATCTGAATAGCTCTATGAATCATTTATTATTATAATATCATGCATATGCATATAACTGTCATACCTTGCATAGGTATATGTGTTCATAACATCATCAAACCTCTGAGGGCATCCCATCATATCATATCGGCTAATGTGGGCAAATCATTAACGTATACCAGATGATCAGGTGGTGGTGCGTATATAATGCCATAACCCTTTCCCATATACCATATACATATACATACATATATACGCATATATAATGCCATCTGGTCATGGGTCAATGTGCATGTATCATTAAATGCAATGCATGTGAAGTACGTCAATAAAATCTTTCGGAGTGTTATAAAACCATGATGCCTTTGATTAATATCATGAAATAAACTTTATCAACTTACGTATTTTCTGAGACCCATAAATAGATGATAGAATAATATGACACATGGGGAATCAAGAACATACGCATCTTTAATATTTCTATGAATAGAGTCATTTATGAAAATTGTGCATTTGCTCGTTTCGTTTGTGTCGTATATATCATGCCAAAAGAAAGAAGGGATAGCCTTAACATACCTGAACCGATTCTCTTGACAATCCCTTTAACACCATTGATTGCGACAATGCGTAACGGCAGATCGAAGTAGAAAAAAAATCCGTATGATGTTTTTGAGAAAGATTGCACCGTACTCCCTTAAAATTGCATATCTCGTTAGTTAGTATTACGCAGTATAACTTCGTATGAAATATTGTTAAAGCAAAATCACGTTACAGATTATCTCACTTTGTAAAGGATTCATGTGAAATCTTGTTTAAGAATTCCATCCGAACTTAGCAATCCAATCTATATTATCCCACTTTAAATTCACTTTAAATCTTAGCATCCGTCACTACAAGAAAGGAAATAAATAGATGCCCTTTTTGCCTTCTTGATATTCTTCAACCAAGTGAGATAAAGTTACACATCTCTTTAAATGATGCCACCACCTTCTTAAGGTCATGAAGAGATGGCAATTTGCTGCCAAATTTCCACACTCCCACGTGGAAGTTTGTCCCATAGTAATTATCCAATATTCACACTTAATTATTTTATCCATAAATTTCTAATTAATCTCCCACTAAAATTTATTAATTACCCTATTATTCACATAATTAGGAATTATCTCAAATTACTTAAAATACTACTCACTTTTAACACACTTTGTACACCTTACTATTATGACCATGTAGTACCTTGTATGGTACTAGTCCATAAATATCTGGTATTTTAGCTCGGGTCGTATTTTATCCCAAAATATCAAACATCGACGAAATTTATTTTCATTGATTTGCTTACCCTCTCACATTCATGAGTTTACTCGTCACTTGTTGAAATAGCATAATGCTTATAATCTCAAAATAATCCCATTCCCGAACTTACATCAATTAACTTACGACGAAACTTTAACGTACGAAAATACGGGATGTAATATCTCATTTTCGAGCTTTCGTCAATTTACTTATGGAGTACTTTTATGTACGAAAATATGGGGTGTAAAAGTAAGCCGACAACATCAATAACCCATAATTTCTTTTAAATACTGAAAATATAATATTTAAATTTAAGAGTAAATCCCACAAACATAGATATAAACACTCCCAAAATTTGGTGTCACTGAGTACATGAGCATTTATACATTACAAGTCTAGAAAATATGGTCTATAATAATCTGAGACCAAATATAATAAATAAAAAGATAGGGAAGGAGAGACAAGGTCTGCGAAACATGGCAGCTACCTCTGAATCTCCGAAAAATCGACTGTAGGAAAGAATCAATACTCACTGTATCCGGGATCACCTTGATCTGCACACGAAGTGCAGGGTGTAGTATGAGTACAACCAGCTCAGTAAGTAACAAAAATAAATAAAGAACTGAAAGTAGTGAAGAACTGAAATTTCATATCAAGTTTGACCGAAACCGAAAATAATGTTTTTCAGAAATTTGTAAAATAGTGATATATGATAGCTGAAATGCAGCAAATAATGAAATCAATGCATCCTCTTAAAGTAACAGTCATTCAGTCCTCCCATTCAGTCCAACCTCACAGTCACTCTTTCCTCATAATCACTCATTTCTCACAGTCATTTATCACTCGACACTCGTCACTCGCACTCGACACTCGCACTCAGTAGGTACCAACGCTCACTGGGGGTGTGTATAAACTCCGGAGGTGCTCCTTCAGCCCAATCCCTATAACAAGCCAATCATGGAATAAAACAATAAAACATGCTGTGGCGTGCAGCCCGATCCCATATATATCCTCACAATTAGGCCCTCGGCCTCACTCATTCATCAACCTCTCCAGTCTCTCAACCTCACTCAGTCATCAGCCCAAAATGATAATATGATACATCAATAAATAGCAATAGAGACTAAGATATGATATGAAATGAATGAACATAACTGAGTGTGAAATTTCAATTTGAACATATAATTTAACCACAGAAATGACCCCAGTTGGTACCAACAATAATAACATATGCCAAAGCATGATTTTTAATACGAGGCTCGGCATAATTTTCTCTAACACGTAGAGAATGTATGGATATCAACAGATTATTCAACTAGACAGTTCCATGGAATTTGACCAAGTCGCCATTCCTACGGTGCATGCCCAAACGCCCGTCACCTAGCATATGCGTTACCTCAAAACAAATCTCATAACACATAATCTGGTGTTTCATACCCTCAGGACCAAATTTAGAACTCTTACTCATCTCAACTCGTGTAATTCTTTATTTCGCTATGCCCTTGCCACGAGAATTGGTTTCCGAAAGCCTCATATTTAGCCATAATTAATTCGATTCTGTCAATATAAATTATTGTAATTAATTCCATAAGGAAATACTAAAATCGAAAATAAACTCAAAAATTGGCCGTGGGGACCACGTCACGGAACTCGACAAAAGTCACAAAATATGAACGCCCATCCAACCACGAGTCCAACTATACAAGTTTTACCAAATTCCGACATCAACCCGACCCTCAAATCTTCAATTAAAGTCTTTGAATATTTCTACCATTTTCAACCCAATCTTTACCCATTTGAACTCAACACTATTTCCATAAAACTTATTGATATGTATAAATAATACTCTTACACCCAAGAATCATACTCTTAATCACCTATCTTTACCTAAACTAAAAATTGAAGATTAGGGGTTAGAACCTTACCTTTTGGGTGAAGATCTTATATTATTTCCTTGTTGGATTTCAAAGTTTGAACAAGATCTTGATGAACAAAGCACTTGAGCTTCTTCCTCTATCTACAATACTCACCCTTCTCTCTAAAAATGTAAGATTTTTGCTCCAAAATGAGTTTCAAGAGCTATAAATTCAAGTTGGGTCGGGTTATAAAAATCCAAAAAATAATGCTCCGGACAGGATATGCAGTTGCATATGCGACCGCAGATTGGATATGCTGTCCGCATATCGGCTGCAAAATTGACCTCCAGAACTGGGAAAAACCTGCCTGGGTTTGCGGTCACTATGTGGCTCGTAGGCCTGTTTTGCAGTCGCATAATGAACCGCAAAATAATTCTGCCGTCGCATAGTCAACCGCAAGATTGCATCCAAAATGGCCCCTTACCTGCCTCACTCTACGACCATTACACGGTGCGCAGAGTGATTCTGCGGTCGCATAATGGACCGCAGAAATATATTTTTCTGCCACAAATTTTCTTTACTCCCAGTGCATTGTTCAACCAAAAAAGTCTGAATCGCGGCGAGCAAGCTTGCCGAGAGAAATTTCTATAATCTTTGTACTAATTGATCTACCTCGGCACTACAAAACCTTAATTTTTTTAGTAAAATTCTTGGAGGCCGTTACACATAAGTCAACATGCGGTCAACCTTTCAACATAAATTCTAAACCTTGGAACTAGGTGTTCCAAAACCTCACCGGACCCGAACCAATTACCCCCGACAAGTCACATAACAAATGTAATGCATAAATTGAGCAGTAAATGGGGAACGGGGTTGCAATACTCAAAACGACCGGTCAGATCGTTACATGAAGTTAGTAAAAATACAAACTAAAAATAATAAGGATAAAATAGTGGAAGACAAAATGTATTCTAAATAAGTTGTAATGAATTATTATTAATATTATTTGCATTTATTCAAAAAAAATGGCAACTTTTAAAAATTTTATATGTTAAGTTAATAGTTGTAAAATAGTAGCTTGACATAATTTATTTTTAGACTTTACATTGTCACTTATTAATTTTTTCCTATGAGCTATAAAGCCAACCTCATCATTTCTCAAGACCAAAAGCTTTAATTTTTTAAATTATTTCTATATTTGTTAATAAAAATATTTTTATGTTATTTGTTTATTTTTAGTGTTAGGCTATAGAAATAACAATATTTTCATAAGATATTCCCATATAAATCCTCAAAAATCACAATAAGGAGTATATGCCGACATCCATGGGCAAGATTTCTCCTTTTATTGAGCTAACAAATGGGCAACAATAATTATTTTCAAGAACTAGCATTTGTTTCTTTAATTTTAATTTTTTAAGTCAAATATACTATTTGATAATATTTATATTATTTTTAAAATTATGTATTCAATAATATGGATACACGCGCAAAGCGCGTGCTTTAAGACTAGTTATTATAAAAACATGAATACAATGTTGGTTGACAAAAATATTCTTTAAATAATCTTCCATAAAAAACTAATGTAGGATATAACTGTAATATTGGATAGAATCCCTTTTCTGTTTGACTCTATTCCTTCTCTTAGGCAATGAGTATCTATACTATATTAAAAATATGAAGTCCCTTATCGAAATGTCGTTCGTCTTTTTTACCCGTTAAAAATAACTTTTGCACTAGACAAAATAGTCGTTTAATTATTTTTCTAATAATTAGGTGTTCTAAATCAACTAAATTTTATACATTATGTTAATAATATGTAGAAGTTCTAAATCAACTAAAATTTTACATACTAAAAATTCCTTGTCTAAACTTCTATATAATGAGGCCTAACGTCATATTTCCTTTTTTGAGATAAAGAAAACTTAATGAGACTTAGAATAGGTATTACATTGCTTCGTTGGCCAATGATACATATCACTTTTTATGTCCTAATTTTAGTATTAAAATATTGAACTTTCAAATCTTTTCTATCTATATTTACTTTACAAAAGTAAGAAAAAAACAAGAAGCTCAAACAATTAATATTCTTTAATTACAATTAGTGCAAAAAATGTGTTAAGCAAAATTGTAATTATAAATATATATTTTAGAACATTTCTTTATGTATATTTTATTAGGATGCTAAGCACAAGAGAAGTAAATGAGTTTAAGTGGACTTCTTTTTCTGATTTCTACTGTTATTAAATGAGAATATATGTCATACTTGTTTTCGAAAGTCTAATTCCAATTAAGTTCTAGCTTTCTAGATATCGTTTTTGTACAATCTTTGAAAAGTTCACTAATCAATAATAAGACAAATATCTAACAAGATATTTAAGTGTAACGATCCGACAGGTCGTTTTGAGAGTAGTAGTCCTGAGCTCCTAATTATTGCTCCCTCTATTTCATTTTGTGGTTATGTAACTTGATGGGAGGATTTGTTTTTGGTTTCGAGTAAAATGGGACACATAGTCCATAAAATGGAAGTTTAAGTTGTAGGAATTGACCGCAGTTTGAACTGTATGAAGATGACCTCGGAATGGAGTTTTGACGGTTCCAATAGTTCCGTAGGATGATTTTGATCTTAGGAGCGTGTTCGGATGTTGAATTGGATGCCCGTAGATAATTTTAATGTCAATTGGCGAATGTTGGAAATTTGATGAATTTTGAAAAGTTTAATCGGGAGTGGACTATTTGATATTGGGGTCAGATTCCGGTTCTGAAAGTTAGAGTAGGTCCTTATTGTCAACTATGACTTGTTGTCACAACCTAAAATCCAACTAGTCGTGATGATACCTAACCCAACCCGCTAGGTAAGCCAGTGAACCACTAACCAATTCCAATAACAATAAATAAAGTAATTAAGTAAAGAAATTATGTGAATCTTATACTTTTTCCAAGAACTGCTAGTACAAATAACGAGCTTCTAAGAATAGAATTTACGAAGCTGAAATGAAATAAATACATCATTTGTTTGAAAAGTACATAAACAGAGTTTTACAGATCTCAAGCTACCACGAACAAGAGGCAGCTACAACCGGGACACAGGTACATCTTCAATTTCAGCTCCTAACAAACACAACAATATCCGCAACCAACATTTGCACGCAAGGTGCAGAAGTATAGTATGAGTACAACCGACCCCATATACTCAATAAGTAACAAACCTAACCTTAGATTGAAAGTAATGACGAGCTAACAGAAAGGTCGAGTCCAAAACGAATATTTCATAGCAATTCATAACAGCATAGTACAATAATAAAAGAAGAATCTCAGAAATAAAATGCTGAGTTCGTTCACGGTTCCAGAAAAATAAGCATTTCTTTTCATGTATCTCAATGAAAATCCAAATCTTTTACCAAAAAGCCAATATACGAGTAAGTTTGAAAACTTTGATTTTTTCCAAAACTCCTTTCAACAAATAGTAAGATGTTTCATTTTCAGATAGCATAAGGAAGGTACTTCTCTATGCCTACATGTCAAGATATAGGTAAGATAATAAATATCCCCAAAATTGGGTAGTAGAAGGAAATGCACCTCTATGCATGTATCTCAAGTACGCATGTCGAATGCAATGCATCTCGATTATGAGCTCATGTACTCACACTCTCAGAGTATTCAATCTCATTGTCTCGCATTCTCTCTCACTATGCTCAGCACACTCAAACACTTAGCATTATACCACAGCCCGATCCCTATTTATAACCGACTGCGCTCAATGGGGGTGTGCAGACTCCGGAGGGGCTCCTTTCATCCCAATCGCTATACTCTGCACGGACAACTCATGTTCTGTATGGAAAACTCACGTGTCATAATATCAATATCTGGAATCGCACGAGCAACTCACGTGCCGCACGGACAACTCAAGTGCCACACGGACAACTCAGTGCTATAATATCAACATCTGGAATCGCATAGACAACTCGCGTGCTATAGTGACAGCATCCTCACTATATCAACACTCAGTCATCAATCTCTCCAGTCATACTCACGGGCTCACAATGTCATGAAACTAGCCCGACAACAATGATATGATATATCAATAAATAACTGAGACTGATATATTATGAAGGCATGAATATGACTGATTACGAAATATCATTGAAATAAGTGAGATGACAGTAAGAAACGACCACTATGGGTCCAAACAATATCGGAATTGTCACGACCAAATTACATATAAGGCCGTAATGGCACCCAAAACCTTTGTCAAGCAAGCCAACACTGATCAAACTAATGGTTTCCCGTTCAAATAAAATACTAAGTGGAAAATATTTCCTCATTTGTTAAAGAGATTTAGAAATTTGCGAATGTGTCATAATTAAACGGAAGCAAGCGAGTACAAATCATAATCATGTAAACAAATCCAAAATCATAAGTCTATTTGAAAGGAACACTACCCTACTATCTGAAAGGAAATAGACAGAAAAAAACATAAGGTGTAACGACTCGGCCGGTCGTTTTGAGAGTAATATCCCTGGTTCCATATTTACTGTTTCCCCCGTATCTTTTTCTGCTTATGTGACTTGTCGGGGGCTTTTGTTTTTTGTTTCGGAGTATTTTAGGACACTTAGTCTCTAGAACAAGAGCTTAAGCCTTAAGATTCGAACCGTAGTTGGAAATGTGTGAAGACCACTCCGTAATGGAGGTTTGTCAGTTCTGTTAGCTCTGTTGGATGATTTTGGACTTAAGAGTATGTTCGGAATGTGTTTTGGAGGTCTGTAGCTCATTTAGGCTTGAAATGGCGAAAGCCGAATTTTTGGAGATTTTGACCGGTAGTAGACTTTTTGATATCGGGGTCGGATTCCGATTCTGTAGTTGGAGTAGGTCCTTAATGTTGAATACGACTTGTGTGCAAAATTTGGTGTCAATCGGACGTGGTTTGATAGGTTTCGACATTGTTTGTGAAAATTTGAAGTTTCAAGTTCTTTAAGTTTGAATTGGAGGGTGATTCGTGATTTTAGCATTGTTTGATGTTGTTTTAGGACTCGACTAAGTTCGTATGGTGTTTTAGGACCATAGCACTAACTCTGGTATTTTTGAGGTAACAGACTTGGCATGGAAATCAAGGATGGCGCGATATAAGGATAACCAGTACATGCCTAGGATGACCTGAAAGTCGGTCATATCAAGTAACAAAATGTCCGTTCTAGTCTTGTAACTACAGAATGTGACCACACAGGATCGATAGATCCTATCCACAACCACAGAGTCACCCACATGAGTCGACATATAAATAGGAGTACCCAAGGACTAACGAGGAATATCCAGGAAATGAGCAAACAGAGATGATACATATAAATAGGTTGACCCTGGATCAAATAATATCGAAACATCCCTACCGCAGACATAAATAATACCTGTGATCACGACATCTAAGGCCACTGTATCTGGTCTGGCCGGAAAAGCATAACATCTAGCTGGAGCGCCGGCTGGCTGGCCTCCACCTGGCTGAACAATAACTGGCTGACCTCCCTCTGCCTGGCCTCCACGTCTAAGATGGCCCCTACCCGCCTGTCCCCCACCTCTTGGCGGTCGGATGGCTAGTGCTGCAACCATGTGTTGATGACCCTGCTGTACTGCCTTGCCCCAATGTCTGGGACAAGTTCTCTTCATGTGATCCGGATCTCCACACTCATAACAACCTCTCGGTACCATAGACTACTGCCCCGAAGTCTGACCTTGATGGCCTAAATACCCACTAGAAGAACCCTGGATGGCTGGTGGGCGGTATGAAATCTCCGGCATGGCACTGAAATAGGCATAGGAATAACTCTGATAAGCTGGTGGGCAATAAGAACTCTCTAGCATAGCACTAGAATAGGGTCGCGCTGGAGCACCCCGAGGAGATGGTGGTGCTAGATTTGTGGGCCTGCTAGGCTGAACTCTCCCAAACTGACCTTTGCCCTTAGCCGGGGCACCTATACACTCTCCAGAGAAATGGGTCCTCTTGTCCTGCTGCATCTGCTCTCTACCCCTCTGGCAGTAGCCCTCAATCATTCAAGCAATCTCCACTACTAGCTGATACTCAGTACCCATCTCAACCTCCCGGGCCATACTAGACTGAATACCGGGTTGCAACCTTGCAACAATTCTATGCACTCTCTCTGCGTCGTTAGGAAGTATCATATGTGTGTGGCGAGACAACTTAGAGAATGTCGCCTCATAACCGGTCACTGACATCTGACCCTGCTCGAGCTGCTCGAACTGACCTCGTATCTCTTCCCACTGAGAGTATGGAATATACATGTCCAAGAAAAGTTGTGTAAACTGGTCCTAAGTCATGGGAGGAGAACCTGTTGGTCTGCCAAGTAAATAAGACTGCCACCATCTACGGGTTCTTCCCTCCAGCTGGAAAGTAGTGAAATCCACCCCATGGGACTCCAATATCCTCATGTTGTGCAGTCCATCCCTGCACCGGTCAATGAAGTCTTGGGGATCCTCATGCCGCTCAGCCCCGAAGATAGGAGGGTGTAGCCTAGTCCATCTATCTAATAGCATATGCGAATCGCCGTTAGCAACTGATCTAGGTTCAGGTGCAATTGCTGCAACTGGTTGGACTCCGCCCACTGGCAATGTACCCGGAGTCTGATATACTGCAGCTGCATGCCCCGGAGCCTGGTCAGTAGGGGTCTGTGCTCCTCCTCCCGACTGAGATGTGGTTGGGTCTGCTGGAAATAAACCAGCCTGAGTCATAGTGTCCATGAACCGCAGCATACGGCCCATGACATCCTGAACACCCAGTGCTGACATGAAATCTATTAGGGCTGGCTCTACGGTGGGCACCTTACCCTGCTCTTCAATGACGGGATCCTCCACTGGATCTGCTGGTGGTGCTACTGGGACAGCTCTGGGACGCCGTCGTCCCCTACCTCGGGCCGATGCCCTCCCTTATCCTCTGCCTCGGCCTCTAGCAACCGGGGGAGGGCAGCTCCTCCCGGGTCTGGAATGTCCGCCGTATGCGTCCTCACCATCTGTGAGAGAATTATAGAAAGGGATTTAGTATACCACCAACTGCATGATAGTAGATGAATAAAGAGTAGTTTTCTAACACCCTATAGCCTCTCGAAGATAAGTATGGACGTCTCCGCACCGATCCGCAAGACTCTACTAGGTCTGCCCATAACTTGTGAGACCTACATGAACCTAGTATTCTGATACCATGTTGTCATGACCCAATTCCATCTTAGGCCGTAATGGCACCCAACACCATTGTCAGGCAAGCCAACACTAATCAAACTAATGGTTTGCCGCTTAAATAAAATACTAAATTGATAACATTTCCTTATTTGTTAAAGAATTTTGAAATTTGTGAATGTGACATAATTAAACGGAAGCAAATGAGTACAAATCATAATCATGTAAACAAATCCAAAATCATAAGTCTACTAGTGTGTGTGCCAAAACCTGGTGTCACAAGTATGTGGGCAATCTAGTAGAATATACAAAAGAACACTAGCCTACTGTCTGAAAGGAAATAGACAGAAAAATAAAACATAAGGGAGACTCCAGCTGCTGCAGAACAGGTCCGAAGGCAGCTCACCGTGAAGTCTCGAGATGGGATCAAATCTGCACACCAAACTGGTAACCAGATGCACCTGCCTCAAATCCTGTACAATTAAGTACAAAAGTGTAGCGTGAGTACATAAATAATATGTACCCAGTAAGTATCTAGTCTAACCTCGAATAAGTAGTGACGAGGGGTCAACTCCGACACTTACTAGGGCCAATAACATAAAAATATAAAATTCTAATTAAGCATGATATACAACAATAAGACTCAGAACAAGAGATAACTGGACAAGTCTTCAGAAATATTTAATAGCTTGAATCACTTCCTTCCTTTAAAACATATGATCACACAAACAATGAATTTATACCGATTATGAAAGGAACTTCCAGTTCTTTTATCACACACGAATACCACCGAGGACGTTCGGCCCTATCCAACATAAATGTAAATTGTGGACTACCGAGGGTCGAACAACGCGAACCATAGATGCATCTACTATACCGCTCGTGGATCATAAATGTGACGCGGTCAAATATAAATTTATCAATAAATCATAACCCTTTCTTGATTCTTTTCAAAATAAATACAATTCGACTTGAAGTTTTTAAATCCTTAAAAATCCTCAACTCAGTTCCAATTGATACAGTTAACAAATATAATCAAATAACGGTGTCCACATGCATGGTGAAAACCTAAAACTACCCGGACATAAACAGGAATAGTAGCTACGTACGGACTCTCATCACTTCGTCCGTACGTAGCCCCCACAGATAGCAACACATATTAATTAAGTTCACCTAGGGGTAAGTTCTCTCTTAGAAGGTTAGAAAAGAGACTTACCTCGTCACAAAGCTTACTTCCCAATTCACGAATGCGCTCAAACGACTCGGAACTAGCCAAACATTATATAAATCAATCAATCTATGCTCAAAAGTTCATAACTCCACTATTAAAGTGATTACCCAACCAAAATTGCAAGATTCCTAAAATTCATCACCGGACCCACACGGCCGGATTCCGAAAATATTTGAATAAAGTTGTTACCCAGAACCTTAGGAACAAAATATATGATTTTCACTAAGTTTCATAATTATTTTTGTGGTAAAATCTCATTTAAACCCTAGGTTTTTCATCTCAACCCATAATTTTTACCAATTTTCATGTGGAAATCTACCCATAATATATGTACTAAACTCATATTTAGAAGAAATTACTTACCTCACAAAGTTAGGTCGAAATCCCCTCCTTAGAAGCTCTCAAATCGCCCAAGAGTGGATGATATGTGATAAAATAGTCCTAACCCGTAATAAATGAGGGTCACTACCTCCAGCGGTTTCCGCACCTGCGGTCATAGGGCCGCACCTGCGCCCTCGCTTCTGCGGACAAGGGTCCACTTCTGTGGAATTCATTGGGCCGACTGGGATCGCTTCTGCGGATGGGAACCCGCTTATGCGGTCCGGCTTTTGCGAAGGATGGACCGCATCTGCAGAACCTGGGCTGCCCTCATTTGGCCGCTTCTGCGAGGCTTCGTCCGCACCTGCGAGCTCGCACCTGCGGCTGACAAAGCGCAAATGCAGTTTTGACAGATCTGGTGCGTCAGTTGTTGCTCCAAATTCTTATCTTGGTCCGAGCCTCTTCCGATTGACACTCGGGGTCCCGCTCGAACATACCAACAAGTTTGGAATCATAAAACAGACTCGCTTGAACTCTCGAAACGCCCAAAACAACATTAAAACTAAGAATCGCACCTCAAAACCAAGTAGATCAAACTTAAGAACTTCAAGTTCTTCAATTTACTTCTAATGCACCGAAACATGCTTAAACTACTCGGAATGACACCAAATTTTACGTGTAAGTCTTAAATGACATTACAGAACTATTACCGGTTTCGGAATTCCATTTGGACCTCGATATCACTGAAACCTACTCCAAAACAAATTTAAAGAACTTTTAAAACCTTCAAGAACCAACTTTCACTATTAGGTGCCGAAACGCTCCCGGTTTATCAAAATAACGATCCGAACATACTCCCAGGTCCGAAAGCATAATACGAATGTATTGGAACCGCAAAATATTGCTTCCAAGGTCCTTTACTCAAAAATGTTGACCAAAGTAAACTTGGTCTTTTGAGCCAACCTTAAGGAACCAAGTGTTCCGATTTCAACCCGAACATTTCTAAATCCCGAACTAACCATCCTCGCAAGTCATAAAACAGTAAAAGTATGTACAGGAAGTTTTATTTAGTGGACCGGGGTGCAGAAGTGTTACACAAGGTGCAATAGTGTAGTATGAGTACAACCGACCCCATGTACTCAATAAGTAACAAACCTAACCTTAGGTTGAAAGTAGTGACGAGCTAACAGAAAGGTCATGTACAACACTAACATTCCACAGCAGTTCATGACAGCATAGTACAACAACAAAAGAAGAATCTCAAAAATAAAAGGCTCAGTTCGTTCACAGTTCCAGAAAAAAAGGCATTTCTTTTCAAGTATCTCAGTGAAAATCCAATTCTTTTACCGAAAGACAATATACAAGTAAGTTTGAAAATTGTGATTTTTCCCAAAACTCCTTTCAACAAGTAGTAAGATGTTTCATTTGCAGATAGCATGAGGAAGGTACTTCTCTATGGCTACATGTCAAGATACAGGTAAAATCATAAATGTCCCCAAAACTGGGTAGCAGAAGGAAATGCACCTCTATGCATGTATCTCAAGTACGCATGTCAAATGCAATGCATGTCGATGATGAGCTCATGTACTCACAATCTTTGAGTATTCAATCTCACTATCTCGCATTCTCTCTCACTATGCTAAGCACACTCAAACACTCAGCATTGTATCATATTCGATGCGGCGTGCAACCCGATCCCTATTTATAGAAGACTGCGCTCACTAGGGGTGTGCAGACTCGGGAGGGGGTCCTTTCAACCCAAGCGCTATAATCCACACGAACAACTCACGTGCTGCATGGACAGCTCACGTGCCATAATATCAATATCTGGAATCGCACGGACAACTCACGTGCTGCATAGACAACGCACGTGCTATAATATCAACATCTGGAATCGCACAGACAACTCACGTGTTGCACGGACAACTCACGTGCTATAGTGACAACATCCTCACAAACAGGCCCCCGGCCTCACTCAGTCATCAATCTCTCCAGTCTCACTCACGGGATCACAATGTCATGAAACTAGCCCGGCAACAATGATATGATGTATCAATAAATAACTGAGACTGAGAAATGATATGAATGCATGAATATGACTGAGTACGAAATATCAATGAAATCGGTGAGATGACAGTGCATAACGACCACTATGGGTCCAAACAATATCGAAATAATGCCTAAACATGATATCGAGCTTGATTGACAGCTTAACTACCTTATTACATAGTGAAAACACTGATATAAACAACGTAGGACCACTATACAGTGCCATGGAAACAACAAAGTCCCAATTCATATGGTGCACGCCCACATGCCCGTCACCTAGCATATGCGTCACCTCAATACCAATCACATAACACGCATTTTGGAGTTTCATACCCTCTGCACTAGGATTAGAAGAGTTACTTACCTCGAACAAGCAACTACCAACACCGAGAAAGCACAGAGATGCTCCAAAGATGTCATTCCGTGTGTTCCGACCTCCGAACGGCTCGACACTAACCAAAAACAACTCAAATGTCTCAAAAAATGCTAAAGGAACCAATCTCGATCGCAAAAGATCAAATCTTGAATTAAAAGCCCAAATTCGGCCAAAAGCCCAACCCGGACCCGCTTCTCGAAACCCGACAAAATTTAAAAAATCCAACAACCCATTCAATTACGAGTCAAACCATACTAGTTTCACTCAAATCCGACTCCAATTCGATATCCAAAACTCACAAATTCACAATATGAAACTTTAGGCCAAAACCCCCAATTTCCCCTTTAAAATTCAGAATCTCATTACCAAAAACGAAGATAGATTCATGAAATATAACCAAAACCGAGTAGAAAACAGTTACCCGATTCATATGGTGAAAATTGCTTCAAGAATCGCCTCAATTCGAGCTCCATAGCTTCCAAAATGTAAAACTGTCTGAAACCTTAGAAATAGAGTACTATAAACACTGCCTAGACGTCCTCTTTCGCGAACGCGGGAAAACCATCGCATTCGCGATGAATAAAACTCACACTGCCACAAAAGTCTCTATGCATTCGCGATGCACCCCATGCGAACGCGATGAACACTTATGCCAAGCTTCGCGAACGCGACTATCCTTAAGTGATCGTGTAGAAGAACGCTCAAATTCACAGCTGCCAACCTCAACACTACACGAATGCGATCCTCCATACGCAAACGCGAAGAGGACCTGCCCAACTCTACATGAACGCGATACATACTTCACGATCACGAAGAATAATTTGCTGCTTCCATCCAAATACACTACGCGTTCGCCATACTTGCCACGCAAACGCGATGAAGAACGGAGACCCTAGAAAAGAGCAGAACACAGCAGTACCAAAATGATCCGAAATCAATCTAAAACACGCCCGAGCCCCTCGAGACCCTGTCCAAACATACCAACAAGTCCCATAACATAACACGGGCCTACTCGAGGCCTCAAAACACACATAACAACATTGAAACAACAAATCACACCGCAACTCGAAATCAATGAACTTTGAAACTTCAAACTTCCACAATTCATGTCGAAACCTATCAAATCACGTCCGATTGATCTCAAATTTTGCACACGAGTAACATTCGACATTACAGACCTGCTCCAACTTCCGGAATCGGAATCCAACCCTGACATCAAAAATTCCACTCCCGGTCAAACTTTCTAAAATTTTAACTTTCGCCATTTCGAGGCAAATTCAACCACGGACCTCCAAATCACAATCCAGATGCGCTCCTCAGTCCAAAATCACCCAACGGAGCTAACGGAACTATCAAAAGTTCAATCCGAGGTCAAATTCTAAAAGTCAAACTTAGTTAACTCTTTCAAATTTAAAGCTCCCGAGTTGAGACTCATTCTTCCAAACCAGTCCCGAATAACCTGAAAACCAAACCGATGATTCACACAAGTCAAAATACATCATACGGATCTACTCACGCCCGTAAACTACCGAGCAAAGTGCTTAGAACGATCGGTCGGGTCGTTAAATACTGCCCCACTTAAACATATGTTCATCCTCGAACGTGTCCAGAGTTGTTCTCAAAGCCATCAAACCGCCATATAGCCTTAACATGAACATACCCGGGGGTGATCACACGTCACTCTATCCCATACAAGTCAGATAACACAACATAACTGAAGTTTCTCAATTCAACCTAGCCCACAAGACTTTGAATCAAATTTCTAACATCTGAAATTTCTTATAGGGTCAGAATTTCGCATCTACATATTGTATAAGTCTGAACAAGCTGTACAAAAAGCCTTAACCATAACTCAAACACTCAAATTCAAATACCACATAGCTCAAATGCTCGAAGCATTGATTTTTAATTACAGTAGCTACTCAAATCAACCCAATGTCTGTAATAAACCTCATATCAAATAAAACGTTGTTCTAAAACCTTCATACACTGCCGATGATGAAAGAAACACGCAGAACTGATAACCATTCATCAGATCAACCAATCATGGAATTCCCTCTCATTCGACAAGAACTATAGCAAATTCTAAGCCGACTTTTGATATTAGCCTTCCGAACAAGCCGTAATCAATTCCGATAGTATCCATCCTAGGCCTAATGATCTCATCTCATACAACACAACCGCTCTAGTGACACGCCGTGTCAATATAATCTAAAGCCATAACCCATGCGATCTCGGTAGAATGTTCCCTCAAGCTCAAAAAGTACCACCACAACGCAATGCTAAGAACCTATCACACACCATAGAACCAAAACACACGAATCTAACATGAGGGATCATATTTCCACATAACTCCACTGCAATGCGGGACCCTATCCAAATACTGGTCCATATGAAATACCTCAAGCCACCCTACTAAAAATCAATAATCATGAACAATTCGACATCAAGTACTCAAAGTGCATTACCATAACCACGATGAAGCAAATGACACAATGTCACACAAAACCTCAAAGAACATAACCAATACTCCATTAACCGAGCAATAACCAATACTCTTCTCGCTCAAATTTCACTATAATGAGCCAATAGAACCGCACCATATGTGCATATAACCAACAAATCACAACTCCTCGTAGCATAGAAGAGTAATTTATAGATCATCTCAGAACACAAATAAGCTCAACAACAGCCGAATGGCACATCCCTCAACAGTAGCAGTATGGAACCAACTAATCTGGCTTGGTGCAGAATACACATCCTAATTAGGCCTACCAATGGACCCCAAATCGACTCTGGTCACCCACAAATAGATAAATAACCCTCCAAAAATCCACAATGACTGAATCATAACACATACTATCATCTGGCTAGCTTCGGCCACAACCTCACAGTCCACAATCATGAAACAATCTGTTCTTGAGAACTCCCAGCCTCCAAATCCATAAAACACACGAATCACCATATCTGATTCCATCTCCACTGCCATAATGTCTAACACATCTCTCATACACGATCATCCCACGAGAAATACTTCTAAAATTCTTCCGTGCCACATAGCAAAATTTGAATATCAGCAGTTGATCAACCAGGAGAGTGCCGCAATACCAATGAAGTATCCATAAATCTAAACACATTGCCCCTTCTAAAATGCACACCCTTCTCAGGCAATACCAAGTAGTAATATCATTCACCTTGTCATCTGAATCCGTCCATGTTGCCTACGAATTTATGTCCTTCCCTTAAAAACTGAACTGTGACCTTGCATAAGCAAATCTCAATCCCACGCAATACATCGCGTCTACCATGCCATCATGCGAAGAGTACAAGAATCTCATAATTAACTTTGACTCACAAGCAGAATATATACCCGATCATTTAGAAACCTTTCATTTGATCTTATCCCGGAGAAAATTTCAATACGCAACATATTCCTCACGCTGGTAGGAAATATACCCCTTGAACCATGGTAAAAGCCAATGAGAACTCTTCGAAACCCATTTGCACACAACCAATCTATCAGAATCGAATCTCTCTAACTCAACCCAGCCACGCAAGTCGCCAAAACTCAAGAGCATTGCCACGAAACACATGTGGAGACCAACCACATCATAGGTGCCTAAAGAACCAGTTATATCCATTACTGTGCTGATCCAACCTACTACCAAGCTGTCTTATTTCTCCAAGTCCTTTCCATACTGCCTTCAAATTCATACTTCTCCTTGCTAGAACACCACGATCCTTAACCAAATTTTACCACACAAGAGACACGCCCTAAGGCCATAAACCACTAACTCCTCTCTTAAGTTCCCCAAAGCACCACAACCGAGATACCCACTCTAAAGAGACCTTATGTTACCTTCTTGATACTTAAATGCATATTCCACAATGATAAACAAAATGCCACAAGTCTTAACACCATCCCATGCAAATATCAGATCCTAGCCATATACCAATCCAAAATTCTCAATTTTTACATATAATCCTTGAATCCATTAGAACCATTCTCGAGAGTCATCCACTCCACTCAAATCTCAATTGATCCAATCAAACAGACCGAATGACCTGTGCCCCATTAGCACAACAACACCCAAAGAAGTAACAATGCCTTAATACCACAGATCGAATTCATACTCTGTGTATACTACATCCTTCGCGAATAACCACTCAATTATTTTATGATTCCCGTGATTTTCATATACTCCTAAAGTGCCATAACCCGCATCCAGAAATTTCCTTACTCGAGTCATTCTCAAACTCAATCTCCACAAATCATAACTAATCCACAAGTATGCCTTAGACCAAAATTAAAATTTAACACATAACCATGGAATCAAATTGTCAATAGCAGGCTCCCCTACTTGGTCAAAGCCATAAATTAAAACACTCAATAACTCACAATACCCATACTCTATTATTGTCATAATACCGTAGTCAATACAACAAAAACAATTCTTTTCAAGCTCACACAACGCCAACTATAAAGATACCAGAATCGTCCGTTAAGCTCGCATTCATTCTCTTAATACTCAGGTCAACTTTCTCAACCAGATTCAAATTCAAATCCCAATACATACGCCCCGTCGGCAGAAAAGAAACTCTCTACTCACATCATAAGGAATACACCTACGTAGATTACTCCGCAGGGGATAACCTACCTGCTTAACCGTAAATCAGTATCTTGCTAAACCCTTTCGCAGTAGGAATCTTGCTAACCTTAACCCACCTGGGAATCTTGCTAACGTTAAATCAGTATCTTGCTTACAATTAATATGAAATCACTTAATCTTTATGAGTCCAACTCATTAACCAGACATGAGAATTTAATTTGCCCCAAAATTTAACAACGTGAAAGATCCATCAAAACATTAATACTCAGGATTGTACCTCATATCAAAATGAAAATCAAGAACCCAATGGCCTTTCCTTTACATTTCAAAGAAATCCTTCTCGTCAAATTCAAACAATCGGAACACATCTCGCAATCACATCACACTCACCACATAGTCATTCCACCACTCATGGATCCACAAATTCCACTCGTAGGGACATTACCAGACATATGAGTCAAATTATACAAGTTACCACTGAAGCTACCGACTGCCTCAAGTCCTCCAGACTGCCTCTTCCCCAAAACACAGAATACACATCTCGCACCGCATTCATAGTATCACAAGTCACTGAAGCACAACTAATATCGAGCACTCACATGCGCATACGAATGCGTGAAAGGAATTCAAAGAGTTACACTTCAAGCTGAATCAATGCAGCACGATAAGGAAATAAAGATGGGAAGTGTATCCTAAATGCCATGTAGCCTCTCGAAGATAGGTATGGACATCGACATACCGATCCGCAAGACTCTACTAGACACTTGCTCATGACTTCTAAAACCTATGAACCTAGAACTCTGATACCACCTGTGACGTAAATTTCAACTAATCGTGATGGCACCTAACCCAACCCGCTAGGTAAGCCAGTTAACCACTAACCAATTCCAATAACAATAAATAAAGCAATTAAGTAAAGAAATTATCTGAATGTTATACATTCCCTAAGAACTGGTAGTACAAATCATGAGTTTCTAAGAATAGAATTTATAAAGCTGAAATAAAATAAATACATCGTCTGTTTAAAAAGTACATAAACAGAGTTTTACAGATCTAGAGCTACCACGAACAAGAGGCAGCTACAACCGGGACGTAGGTACATCTTTAAATCTAGCTCCCATCGAACATTGTAACATCAACCACCAACATCTGCACGCAAGGCTTAGAAGAGTAGTACGAGTACAAATCACCCCGTGTACTTAATAAGTAACAAACCTAACCTTAGGTTGAAATTAGTGATGAGCTAAAAGAAAGATTAGGTCCAACACCAATATTCCACAGCAGTTCATAACAGCATTGTACAATAACAAAAGAAGAATCTCAGAAATAAAAGGCTCAATTTGTTCACAGTTCCAGAAAAATAGGCTTTTCTTTTCAAGTATCTCAGTCAAAAAAGAAAATCTTTTTACCGAAAGCCAATACACGAGTAAGTTTGAAAACTGTTATTTTTCGCAAATCTCCTTTCAGCAAATAGTAAGATGTTTCATTTTCAGATAGCATGAGGAAGGTACTTCTCTATGCCTACATGTTAAGATACAAGTAAAATCATAAATGTCCCCAAACCTGGGTAGTAGAAGGAAATGCACCTCTATGCATGTATCTAAAGTACGCATGTCAAATGCAATGCATCTCGATGATGAGCTCATGTACTCACAATCTCAGAGTACTCAATCTCACTGTCTCGCATTCTTTCTCACTAAGCTCAGCATATTCAAACACTCAGCGTTGTACCATTTTTGCTGCAACGTGCAGCCCTATCCCTATTTATTGTCGACTGCGCTCTTTTGGGGGTGTGCAGACTCCGAAGGGGCTGTTTTCATCCCAAGCGATAGAATCCGCACGAACAATTCATGTGTTGTACGGACAACTCACGTGCCATAACATCAATAACTGGAATCGTACGGACAACTCACGTGCCGCATGGACAACTCACATGCTATAATATCAACATCTGGAATCACACAGACAACTCACATGTTGCACGTACAACTCACGTGCTATAGTGATAACATCCTCACAAGTAGGTCCCCGGCCTCACTCTGTCATCAATCTCTCCAGTCTCACTCACGGGCTCACAATGTCATGAAACTAGCCCGACAACAATGATATGATGTATCAATAAATAACTGAGACTAATATATTATGAATGCATGAATATGACTGATTACGAAATATCAATGAAATCGGTGAGATGACAGTAAGAAACGACCACTATGGGTCCAGACAACACGGATATCAACAAAGTAGGACCACTATACAGTGCCATGGAAACATCGAAGTCCCAATTCACATGGTGCACGCCCATACGCCCATCTCCTAGCATGTGCATCACCTTAATACCAATCATATAACACGTATTTCGGGGTTTCATACCCTCAGCACTAAGATTAGAAGAGTTACTTACCTCGAAAAAGCAAATACCAACACCGAGCAAGCCAAACGATGCTTCAAAGATGCCATCCAGCACGTTCCGACCTCCGAACGGCTCGACACTAACCAAAAACAACTCAAATGTATCTAACAATGCTAAATGAACCAATCCCGATCGCAAAAGATCAAATCTTGAATCAAAAGCCTAAAACCGGCCAAAAGTCAAACTCGGGTCCGCACCTCGGACCCCGACAAAATTTACAAAATCCAACAACCCATTCAATTACAAGTCAAACCATACTAGTTTCAGTCAAATCCGACTCCAATTCGATATTCAAAACTCAAAAATTCACACTATGAAACTTTAGGCCAAAACCCCCCAATTTCCTCTTTAAAATTCATAATCCCATTACCAAAAATGCAGATAGATTCATGAAATTTAACCAAAACCGAGTAGAGAACACTTACCCCAATTCATATGGTGAAAATTGTTTCAAGAATTGCCTCAATCAGAGCTATATATGTCATGACCCAAATTAGCCCTCCGTAAGGTGTCGTGATGGCACCTAGTCTTTACGACTAGGTAAGCCTAATATTACGAAAAAAATAAAGAAAACACAGCATTTTAAAGATAAACAACATATTGTGAATAACCAAGAGTAGTACCACTCGGCATATACAAAATAATTTACCAAGAACCGAAATATCACTAAGTCACAAACTGCTATAATCTATGTAGCTCTATACGAAAGTCTGAAGATAATAAAGAAAGTCTCTAGGCGAGGGAGTAGAAGGAGACTCCGAAGATCTGTGGACGCAAGAAGTAGTACCTTGATGTCTCCTAGAATCAGTAGCACGCACTAACCCCGAGGCTGATAGCTCGCACCTGGATCTGCACACTAAAAAATGTGCAGGGAAGGGCATGAGTACACCACAAAGGTACCCAGTCAGTGCCTAGCCTAACCTCGGTCGAGTAGTGACGAGGTCAGGTCAAGGCCCTATCGGAGTAAATATAATAAATTAAAAAGTTTAAGATATAAGTAAAATTTACGGTAACACAATTAAAGAATTTCTCAAAAATTTAATAGTTAAGGGAGTCCTCGGCTCAGAACAAGGTAAACACAGTGGAGAATCTCCTGAGATACCGTCCCGTAGTTCCAAATGAATATGCAGTACAGGAGGATCTCCCGGAATACATCCGTAGTCCCAAAGTAAATATGCAGTGTTGGGGGATCTCCCGAAATATCCGTAGTCCCAAAGTAAATATGCAGTGCTGGGGGATCTCCCGGAATACGTCCGTAGTCCCGAAGTAAATATGCAGTATAAGGGGATTTCCTGGAATACGTACGTAGTCCCAATTTAAATATGCAACGCAAGATGAAATGGCAGGTATGACATCGAGTTATACAGTTTATACTGAACACATATAAGGAAAATAGGGACTTAACTAAGCATGGCACACAGAATGTCAAATAGATAGTTAAAACATGTAAGCATGTTCTCTAGTCTAAGTTTAACAATTAAACGTATTAGTGCAATTTAATTAGGAAAAATAGTTTATGATTTAGAAAGGAAAAATGGGATTTTTGCAATAATAGCCCGTGTACGTACTTGTCACCTCGTGTACACGACGCACACACATCAATTAATATCAAACTCTTAAAGGAAAGTCCCGAATACAAGGTTAGGCAAGCCACTTACCTTGAACCGCTCAAATCAACTCGATATCACGTTCTTGCCACGAGTATCCGACTCCAAATGACCCAAATCCATTCAAATTAATTGCATAATGTAAATATAACTACAGGTAACTAATTTAGCTAATTAATTCGAACCTAGAGCGTGAAATTAGGGAAAACACCCAAAAAGTCTCCCCGGGCCCACGTCTCGGAATCGGGTAAAAATTACAAATTATGAACACACATTCACTCACGAGTTCACTCAAACAAACATTATCCAATTCCGACACCTAGAACACGATCAAAACCCAAAAATTCAATTGGGTAACTTTTTACCCCAAATTCCCGCTCTTTCACTCAAATCCCTTTATTAAATGAGGCAAATTGCTATAGATTAATGAAATATACAAGAATTAGAGTTAAGAATTGTTACCCACTGATTTTCTCTCAAAACACTTGCAAAATCGCATTCTCCCGAGCTAAAATTAGAATTGGTGAAAAATGAGGGATGAACCCTCGAAGCTGCCTCTTCAACCCAGCGATTTCCGCACCTGCGCTCATGGGGCCGCATCTGCGGTCATGCACCTGCGGAAAAATCATCACAGGTGCGAAGGTCACTTATCCGGGCTGGGGCCGCATATACGGGCAATTCCTCGCACCTGCGGATACTGCACCAGCTATCCAAATCGGCGCATCTGCGCATTTCACTAAGGCAGCCAGGATCCACACCTGCACCCACGCTTCACACATGCGGTCAAACTTGCACAATTGTGCTCCATCACCAGCTCCACTAGTTCCGCATTTGCGCACTCCCTCCGCACCTGCGGCCTCCCTTCCGTAGGTGCGAAACACCAGAACCAGCAAAGGCACCAGATTTCTTAAGTCCAAATTCATTCCGTTAAGCATCTGAAACACACCCGAGTCCCCCAGGACCTCAACCAAACATACCAACCAATCCTAAAACACCATACAAACGTAGTCAAGCCTTCAAACTACATCGAACAAGACCAAAATCATGAATTAAGCATGGATTCAAGCCTAAGAACTTAAAATTTTCCAAATTCTACAAATGACGCTGAACCACATCAAATCTAGTCCGAATGACCTCAAATTTTACATACAGGTCACAAATGACACTACAAACCTACAACCACTTTCGAATTTCCATTCCAAGCTCGATATAAAAATTTCCACTATCGGCCGAAATTGCCGAAAAAACTAACTTTCGCCAATTCAAGCCTAAATCTACTACAGACCTCCAAAACACATTCCGGATGAGCTCCTAACCCCAAAATACTCAACAGAGCTAACGGAGTTGATGAAATTCCATTCCGGATCTGTCTTCACATTGTTCCGACTACGGTCCAAAGTCTAAGGCTTAAACTCACAACTAGGGATCAAGTGTCCCAAAGCTCTCCGAATTCAATAACCAAACACTCCGGCCAATCCCAAAAGCAGAAACAAATGTGGGAAAACAGATATTAGGGGATCGGGGCTCTAATTCTCAAAACGACCGGTTGACCCCTCCACTGGACCTTTACTGAAGCAATATTCTTTGACCTGAGCTTTCTGACCTGCCTGTCCAAAATGGCTACGGGCTCCTCAACATAAGATAGATCGTTGTCCAACTGGACTGAGCTAAAATCCAATACATGAGTTGGATCACTGTGATACTTCCGGAGCATAGATACATAGAATACCGGGTGAACTCCTGCTAGGCTGGGAGGCAAGGCAAGCTCATAAGCAACCTCCCCAACTAGCCGCAATATCTCAAAAGGACCAATGAAACTTGGGCTCAGCTTGCCCTTCTTCCCGAACCTCATGATGCCTTTCATAGGCGATACCCGAAGCAAGACCCGCTTACCAACCATAAATGTCAAATCACGAACCTTACGGTCCGCATAACTCTTCTGCCTGGACTGGGCTATGCGAAGTCTCTCCTGAATCACCTTCACCTTATCTAGAGAATCCTGGACTAAATCTATACCAACAATCGGGCCTCGCCCGGCTCAAACCTTCCCACTGGGGACCGGCACCGCCTACCATACAAAGCTTCATTCGATGCCATCTGAATGCTCGACTGGTAATTGTTATTGTAAGAGAACTCTGCAAGTGGCAAGTATTGGTCCCATGACCCTCCGAACTCCATCACATAGGCATAGAGCATATCCTCAAGAATCTGAATCGTGCGCTCGGACTGCCCGTCCGTTTGAGGGTGAAAGGCTATACTCAGCTCCACCCTAGTACCCAACTCTTGCTGTACGGCTCTCCAAAATCGTGATGTGAACTGTGTACCTCTGTTTGAAATGATGGATAGTGGAATACCATGAAGGCAGACAATCTCTTTCATATAAATGTCAGCCAACCTCTTAGAAGAATAAGTGGTCAACACTAGAATAAAATGAGCTGACTTGGTCAGCCGATCCACGATTACCCAAATAGCAATGAACTTTCTCAATGTCCATGGAAGTCCAACTATAAAGTCCATGGTGATCCTCTCCCACTTCCACTCTGGGATCTCTAGCCTCTGGAGTAATCCACCCGGTCTTTGGTGCTCACATTTGACCTGTTGACAGTTGAGACACTTGGCCACAAACCCAACTATATCCTTCTTCATTCTCCTCCACCAGTATTGCAGTCTCAAATCCTGGTACATCTTCGCAGCACCAGGATGAATGGAGTACCGCGAGCTGTGGGCCTCCTCGAGAATCAACTCCCGAAGCCCATCTACATTGGGCACACAGATCCGGCCCTGCATCCTCATCACACCGTCATCACCAATAGTAACATCTCTGGCATCACCTCGCCGAACCCTATCCTGAAGAACTAAAAGATGAGGATCATCATACTGGCGCCTCCTGATACGATCATAAAGAGAAGACCGAGCAACCACACAAGCTAATACTCGGCTAGGCTCCGAAATGTCCAATTTTATAAACTGGCTGGCTAAGACCTGAACATCCAAGGATAAGGGCCTCTCAGCTGTCGGAAGATGTGCCAAGCTCCCCAAACTCTCTGCCCGGTGACTCAAGGCATCGGCCACTACATTGGCCTTCCTCGGGTGGTACAATATAGTGATATCATAGTCTTTAAGTAGCTCCAACCACCTCCGCTGACGCAAATTAAGGTCCCTCCGCCTGAGAAAGTGCTGCAAACTCTGGTGATCAGTGTAGATATCACAAGGAACACCGTAAAAATAATGACACCAGATCTTCAGGGCGTGAACAATAGCTACTAACTCGGGATTATGGACCGGATAATTCTTCTCATGCACTTTTAACTGTCTAGATGTGTAGGCAATCACCCTACCATCCTGCTTCAATACCGCTCCAATGCCCATTCTCGAGGCATCACAATAGACAGTGTAGGACCCCGAACCTGTAGGCAATACTAATACTGAGGCTGTAGTCAAAGCTGTCTTGAGCTTCTGAAAGCTCTCCTCACACTCCTCGGTCCACCTGAACGGAGCACCCTTCTGGGTCAGCCTGGTCATAGGCGCTGCAATGGATGAAAATCCCTCCATAAAGCGACGGTAATACCCCGCCAAACCAAGGAAACTGCGGATCTCTGTAGCTGATGACGGTTTAGGCCAACTCTGCACTACCTCCACCTTCTTCGGATCTACCTTGATTCCCTCACAAGACACTATATGGCCCAAGAACGCAACTGAATCAAGCCAGAATTCACAATTAGAAGTTTTTGCATACAACTTCTTCTCCCTCAAAGTATGAAGCACGGTCCTCAGGTGTTGCTCATGATCTTCCCGAGACCGGGAATATACCAGGATGTCATCAATAGACACAATGACGAAGGAATCAAGATAAGCCGGAACACACTGTGCATCAAATGCATAAAGCCTGCTAGGGCATTGGTCAGCCCAAATGACATGAAAAGAAACTCATAGTGACCACATCTGGTCCTGAAAGCAGTTTTCGGGATATCCGACTCCCGAACCTTCAACTGATGATAGCCAGAACACAAGTCAATCTTGGAAAATACCATGGCACCCTATAACTGATCAAATAAATCATCGATGCGAGGCAAAGGATACATGTTCTTCATTGTAACCTTTTTCAAGTGCCGGTAATCAGTACAAATACGCATAGAACCATCCTTCTTCTTAACAAATAAGAACGTAGCACCCTATGGTGATAAACTAGGCCTGATGAAACCCTTATCATGCAAATCTTGCAACCGCTCGTTCAACCCTTTCATCTCAGGAGGAGCCATACGGTAAGGAGGAATAGATATGGACTGAGTGGCCGGCAACAAATCAATGCCGAAATCAATCTCTCTGTTGGGCGGCATGCCTAGAAGATCAGCTGGAAATACATTTTGAACGTCCCTCACTACTGGAGCTGACTCAATTGTAGGGGTATCAATACTGACATCTCTCACATAGGCCAAATGCGTATCACACCTCTTCTCAACCATTCGCTGAACCTTAAGAAATGAAATGACCCTGCGGGGGGTATACTCTAAGGTACCTCTCCACTCTAATCCTGGAAGACCTGGTATAACCAGTGTCACGGTCTTAGCATGACAATCAAGAATAGCATAATGAGGTGATAACCAGTCCATGCCTAAGATAACATCAAAATCTACCATACTGAGTAATAACAAATTGACTCTAGTCTCATAACCCCTAGGAGCAATTAAACACGACCGATATATGTGTTCGACAATGAGAGAATCTCCCACAGGAGTAGATACATAAATAGGGGAACTCAAAGAATCCCACGGTATCCCCAATTGTGGAGCAAAATAAGAAGACACATATGAATACGTAGATCCTGGGTCAAATAATACTGATGCATCCCTATGACAGACAGGGACGATACCTGTGATGATTGAATCTGAAACAACGGCCTCTAAATGGGCTAGAAGGGCATAGTACCCGGCATGGACTCCCCCTCTAGGGTGACCTCAACCTCCCCAACCTCCACCTCGAGCTGGCTGAGGAGGTGGGGTGGCAACTGGTGCTGGAAGAATGGCCGGAGGACCTGGTGGAGCACGTGGAGGCTGATAAGTCTGTGAAGGTGCACCCCTCCTGGCTCTGGGGCAATCTCTAACCAGGTGACGAGTGTAACCATACTCAAAACAAGCTCTCGGAGGATGCGGCGGCTGAGACTGACTCGGACCTACTGGACTAGCCGGTAATAGCACACCGAGTAGGAGGCATACTGGATACTGGTGGTGCATAATAGGGCTCCTGGGTATAGGAGGAGCTGGAACACCGCTATCTGCTGGAAGAGCTGAATGAACAGGGTGATTAACAAAACCCCTACCATAGCGTGCTGCTGGTGCACAAGCTCCTGAATAATGACCAGTCTCTCGGGACCTCTTGGCCTCTCTCCTTTCTGTCCCAGGAAAACATGCCTTCCACTCTCCTGGCAATGCTCACTACCTGCTGATAAGTGATGTCCATCTCCAACTGCCTGGCCATACTGGTCCGAATGCTGGGGTGGAGTCCCTTAATGAAGCGGTGAATCCTCTCTCTGATTGTAGCAACCAGAGCCGGTGCATGGCGAGTTAACTCACTGAAACAGACTGCATACTCTGACACAGTCATAGGACCCTGACACAACTGCTCAAACTCTGCGCGCCAAGCATCCCTGAGGCTCTGAGGAACATACTCACACAAGAACATCTCTGAAAATTGAGCCCAAGTGAGTGAGGTTGCCTCGTCTGGACTACTCAGCTCTTAGGCACGCCACTACTGATATGCTGCTCCCCTCAACTGGAAAGCGGTGAAAGAAACCCCACTCATCTCCATAATGCCCATATTGCGGAGAATACGATGACACTCCTCAACAAAACCCAGAGCATCATCTGAAGCTAGTCTGCTGAAAGTAGGTGGGTGGTACTTCTTGTACCTCTCATGTCTGAGCTGCTCTGCCTTAGAAGCAGCTACTCTGGTATCATGTTGAACCGGAGCCACTAGGGCGTAGGAATATGCTCTAAGGCGTGATCAACCTAGACCCTCTGCTCAGTAGTACGGGCTGCGGGAGTCTGTACCACTCCCCCGGCCTGAGATGTAGCGGGAGCTATCAGAAATAGTCCACCCTGAGCCAGAGTGTTGAACATGCTCAAGAACTGAGCTAATGTCTCCAAAAGGGCTGGAGTAGCAATAGGGATCTCCGGTGCTGGCCCTCCAGCTAGAGCTGCTGGGGGCCCCTCTGATGCAGATCTCGTAGGTGCTCGGGCTGCACCGCATGGTCGTCCTCTACCCTGACCCCGGCCTCTGACGGCTCTGATAGGGTGCTTGGGTGCCTAATCGTCGGTCCTCCCGGTATGGGTCCTCACCATCTGTGAGAAAGAATAGAATAGTGTTTTAGAATTTTGGTGTCAATAACTCTCACGATAGGGAAATCAAAGAATATGATTGTTCTTAACAGTTACATAGCCTCCCGAAGATAAGTACGGACGTCTCCGCACCGATCCGCGAGACTCTAATATACCTGCTTGTGTCCAGCGACTCCTATGAACCTAGTGCTCTGATACCAACTTGTCACGACCCAAATTAGCCCTCCGCAAGGTGTCGTGATGGCAGAAAGTCTTTACGATTAGGTAAGCCTAATATTACAAAAAATATAAAGAAAACACAGCATTTTAAAGATATACAACATATTGTGAATAACCAAGAATAGTACCACTCGGCATATACAAAATAATTTCCCAAGACCCGGAATATCACTAAGTCACAAGTTGCTATAATCTATGTAGCTCTATACAAAAGTCTGAAGATAATAAAGAAAGTCTTTATGCAAGGGAGTAGAAGGATACTCCGAAGATCTACAGACGCAAGCAGTAGTAGCTTGATGTCTCCTAGAATCAGCAGCACGCACTAACCCCGAGGCTGATAGCTCGCACCTGGATCTGCACACGAAAAAATATGCATGGAAGGGCATGAGTACACCACAAAGGTACCCAGTCAGTGCCTAGCCTAACCTCGGTTGAGTAGTGACGAGGTCAGGTCAAGGCCCTACCGGAGTAAATATAATAAATTAAAAAGTAAAAGATATAAGTAAAATTTACGGTAACACAGTTAAAGAATTTCTCAAAAATTTAACAGTTAAGGGAGTCCTGTGCTTAGAACAAGGTAAACACAGTAGGGAATCTCCTGGGATACCGTCCCGTAGTTCCAAATGAATATGCAGTACAGGGGGATCTCCCGGAATACGTCGTAGTCCCAAAATAAATATGCAGTTCTGGGGGATCTCCAGGACTAAGTCCGTAGTTCCAAAGTAAATATGCAGTGCTGGGGGATCTCCCGGAATACGTCCATAGTCCCAAAGTATATATGCAGTGCTGGGGGATCTCCCGGAATACGTCCGTAGTCCCAAAGTAAGTATGTAGTATAAGGGGATCTCCCGGAATACGTCCGTAGTCCTAATTTAAATATGCAACGCAAGATGAAATGGCAGACATGGCATCGAGTTATACAGTTTATACTGAACACATATAAGGAAAATAGGGACTTAATTAAGCATGGCACACAAAATGTCATATAGGCAATTAAAACACGTAAGCATGCTTCTCTAGTCTAAGTTTAACAATTAAACGTATTAATGCAATTTAATTAGGAAAAAGAGTTTATGATTTAGAAAGGAAAAATGAGATTTTTGCAATAATAGCCTGTGTACGTACTCGTCACCTCACATACATGGCGCCCAAACATCAATTAATATCAAACATCTAAAAGGAAAGTCACAACACAAGGTTAGGCAAGCCACTTACCTCGAACCGCTCAAAACAACTCGATGTCACGTTCTTGCCACGAGTATCCGACTCCAGATGGCCCAAATCTATTCAAATTAATTGCATAATGTAAATATAACTACAAGTAACTAATTTAGCTAATTAATTCGAAGCTAAAGTGTGAAATTAGGAAAAATGCCCAAAATGTCTCCCCGGGCCCACGTCTCAGAATCGGGTAAAAATTACAAATTATGAACACCCATTTACTCATGATTTCACTCGAACAAACATTATCCAATTTCGACACCTAGAACTTGATCAAAACCCAAAAATTCAATTGGGGAACATTTTCCCCCAAATTCCCACTCTTTAACTCAAATCCCTTGATTAAATGAGGCAAATTGCTATAGATTAATGAAATATACACGAATCAGAGTTAATAATTGTTACCCACTGATTTCCTCTTCAAAACCCTTCCTCTTCGAATCGGTGAAAAATGAGGGACGAACCCTCGAAGCTGCCTCTTCAATCCAGCGATTTCCGCACCTGTGCTCATGGGGCCGCATCTGCGGTCACGCACCTGCAGAAAAATCATCGCAGGTGCGAAGATCACTTATCCGGTCTAGGGCCGCATCTACGGGCAATTCATCGCACCTACTGATACTGCACATGCGGTCCAAATCGGCGCATCTGCGCATTTCACTAAGGCAGCCAGGCTCCGCACCTGCGCCAACGCTTCACACCTGTGCTCCATCACCAGCTCCACCAGTTCCGCATCTGCGCACTCCCTCCGCACCTGCGGCTCGCGGACTTGCAGCCTCCCTTCTGCAGGTGAAAAACACCAGAACCAGCAAAGGCACCAGATTTCTTAAGTCCAAATTCATTCCGTTAAGCATCCGAAACACATCTGAGGCCCCCGGGACCTCAACCAGACATACCAACTAATCCTAAAACACCATACAAACTTAGTCGAGCTTTCAAACCACATCGAACAACAGCAAAATCATGAATTAAGCACGGATTCAAGCCTAAGAATTTAAAAATTTTCCAAATTCTACAAACGACGTCGAACCACATTAAATCTAGTCAAAATGACCTCAAATTTTGCACACAGGTCACAAATGACACTACGAACCTACAGCCACTTTCGGAATTCCACTTTCGAAATGGCCAAAAAACTAACTTTCGCCAATTCAAGCCTAAATCTACTACAGACCTCCAAAACACATTACATACGCTCTCCTAACCCCAAAATCACTCAACGGAGCTAACGGAGTTGACAAAATTCCATTTCGGGTCCGTCTTCACACAGTTCCGACTACGGTCCAAACTCTTAGGCCTAAACTAACAACTAGGGACTAAGTGTCCCAAAACTCTCCGAATTCCATAACCAAATACTCCGGCAAATCCCAAAAGCAGAAACAAATGTGGGAAAACAGATATTATAGGATCAGGGCTCTAATTCTCAAAACGACCGAATGGGTCGTTACACCATAGCTCCCAAAATGTAAAAATATCTGAAACCTTTGAAATAGAGTACTATATACACTGCCCAGACGTCCTCTTTCGTTAACGCGGGAAAACTATCGCATTCGCGATGAATAAAACTCACACTGCCACAAAAGACTCTATGTGTTCGCGATGTACCCCACGTGAACGCGATGAACACTGGTACACTGCTCATACGTCCTCTTTCGTGAATGCGGGAAAACCATCTCGTTCGCGATGAATAAAACTTACATTACCACAAAAGTCTCTACGCGTTCGCGATGCACCCCACACGAATACAATGAACACTTCTGCCAAAGCTTCATGAACGTGAATATCCTTATGCGATCACATAGAATAACACTCAAATTCCCAGTTGACAACCTCAAAACTACGCAAACGCGATCCTCCATATGCGAATGCAAAGAAAAATGATCCAAAATCAATCTTAAACATGCCCGAGCCCCTTGGGACCCTGTCCAAACATACCAATAAGTCCCATAACATAACACAGACCTACTCGATGCCTCAAAACACACATAACAACATCAAAACGATGAATCACACCTCAACTCGAAATAAATGAACTTTGAAACTTCAAACATCCACAACCGATACCGAAACCTATCAAATCACGTCCTATTGACCTCAAATTTTTAACACAAGTAACATTCGACATTACGAACATGCTCCAACTTCCGGAATAGGAATCCGACCCCGACATCAAAAAGTCCACTCCCAATCATACTTTTCAAAATTTCAACTTTCGCCATTTCGAGCCAAATTCAACCATGGACCTCCAAATCACAATCCGGATGCGCTACTAAGTCCAAAATACCCAACGGAGCTAACAGAACCATCAAAATTCCAATCTGAGGTCAAATTCTAAAATTTAAACTTGGTTAACTCTTTCAAATTTAAAGCTCCCTAGTTGAGAATATTTCTTCCCATCCAGTCCCGAATAACCTGAAAACCAAAACCAAAGATTCACACAAGTCAATATATATCATACGGAGCTACTCACGCCCGTAAACTATCAAGCAATGTGAAAATACTCAAAATGACCCGTCGGGTCATTACACTTGTGTGAAAATTTATGATCAATCAGGCTTGAATCGATGCGCGATTTGTATTTTTGGCATTATTTTATGTGATTTAAAGGCTCGACTAAGTTTGTGTGATGTTTTAGGAATTGTTGGTATGTTTGGTTGAGGTCCCGGGGGCCTCGAGTGAGTTTCGAATTGTTAATAGATCATTTTTGGACTTAGAAGATTTTCAGGTGCTGTGTTGGTTCTTATGTAATCGCACCTGCGCAAGGCTGACTGCAGGTGCGAGCTCGCAGAAGCGAGCTAAAAAGCGCAGAAGTGGGATTTGAGGATGTGTCCAGGGATCACAGGTGCGAGGGAAATGCCGCATCTGCTAGCCCGCAGATGCACTAGAAGTTCCGCAGAAGCGGAGAGTGAGCTAGGAGGGGGAGTCCACAAAAGCGGACAATCTTCATAGGCGCGCACTTGCAGGTGCGGCCTTTTGATCACAGAAGCAGAACCATGTGTTTTAACTTAAGTCCTCACCTCCGATGGAAATTCCATAGGTGCGGCGTCGCAGGTGCGACTATAGGTCTGCAGGTGCGAGATCACTGGGCAGAAAAGTGAAAATTACGAGGGTTTGATCTCATTTTAAGAGCTCGGATTGAGGCACTAATTTGAAGGATTTTCAGATGATACCATTGGGTAATGATTCTTAACTCGTTTTTGGTTAAATTCCACTAATTTATCATTAATTTATTCATTTAATTAAGGATTTAGGTTGAGAAATTTGGGAAAAAATGTTGGAAAGTTCTTCAACCGAATTTTTGTATGGGTGAACTCGTGGTTGAATGGGTGTTCATATTGTGTGACTTTTACCCGATTCCGAGACGCTGGCCTAGGTCGACTTTTTGGGGTGATTTTTTGATTCTTTGCTAAAGTTGTAAATTTATTATTTAAATTAGTTTCTTGTAGTTGTATTCATGATATGTAATTTATTTTGGCTATATTTGGGCAATTATGAGTTGGAAAATCGAGGGAAAGGAATCCTTATCGATTGATTGAGCGAGATTTGAGGTAAGTGACTTGTCTAACCTTGTGTGGGGGAATTCCCCTTAGGATTTGGTACTGTTGTAACAATTTGTGATATGTGAGCGTCGTGTACGCAAGGTGACGAGTGCGTACACGGGCTGATTATGAAGAATTCGGTTCTTACTGATTTGTCATCTTTTAAAATACATTAACAGACTTGCCTTAGCTTATGTAGTAATCATGTTTAGCCTAGTATCACATGTCTATGTGCCTTAACTCTTACTTGCAATTTATGTAACATGCTTAGTTGAATTACCTGCTTTACTTGATTTGAATTAAATCTTTAATTGTAAGATTCTTGCTGAAAATTTATGTCTCCCTTTGATTACTTATACTGCATATTTACTTTGGGACTACGAGGGGTTTACTCGGGAGATCCCTCTGTACTGCATATTTTCTTTTTGGACTACGAGGCGGTACCTCGGGATATCCCCTTGTCGTGTATATTTACATTTGGTGCTACAAGGCGGTACCTCGGGAGTGCCCCCCGTTGTTTACATCTATTTGCTAAGCTGTTATTTTCTGAAGTTTCTCGTTGTTAAATTTTCAGTCATTTCAAATATTATTATATCTTCTGCCTTACTTTTATTTCAAACCAGTAGGGCCCTGACCTAACCTCGTCACTAATCTATGGAGCTTAGACTTGGCACTTACTGGGTACCATTGTGGTGTAGTCATACTATACTTCTACACATCATTTGTAGAGATCCAAGTTCTTCCCACCAGACCAGATACTAGTGAGTTGGATCGCACGTTGGAGACTTCAAGGTATATCTGCCAGCGTTCGCAGAGCTCAGAGTCCCCCTCTATCCTTACTATGTTGTTTTCCTTGTTTTTCTTTAGACTCTGAAGTATAAATACCCTTATTATTTTCTCTTAGAAGCTTGTGACTTGTTTCCACCGGGTTTTGAGAGTTGTAAATTATAGATTTGCAGTTTTATATTTATATATATCATGTGTTCATTTATTCTGCAAATTGCTAGGCTTACCTAGTTTTAGAGACTATGTGCCATCACGACATCGTGCGGAGGGTGAAATGGGGTCGTGACAAGTTGGTATTAGAGCTCTAGGTTCATAGGTGTTATGAGTCACACGCAGGTTTAGTAGAGTCTCGCGGATCGGTACGGAGACGTCTCTACTTATCTTCTGGAGGCTATGTAATTGTTAGGAAAAGTTTCACTTTCTTTGATTCTTTATCGTGCGAGATTTTGACTTCGGACTCTAAACTTCTGACTTTCTATTCTCTCATAGATGGTGAGGACACGTACAACTGGGTCAGATAACCAGACGCCTGCGGCCCCTGCTAGAGCCGCGAGAGGCCGGGGCCCGGGTAGAGGTCGACGATGTCCATGTGGTATAGCCAGAGCACCCGCACGAGCTGCTACAGAGGAGCCACCAGTAGTCCCAGTTAGAGGACAGGCACCTGAGATGCTTGTTACAGCACCAACCCTCCAGGAGACTTTAGCCCAGTTCCTGAGCATGTTCAGTACCTTGGCTCGGGCAGGATTGATACCACTTGCTCCTACCATATCTCATGCCCCGTAGAGCAGGGTGCAGGCAGACCAAGATCTAGAGATCATACCAATGCAGCCAGTAGCTCTAGTTCAACTCGAGGTTAGGGCAGCAGCTTTTGAGGCAAAGCATCTCAGGCTCGAGAGGTATAAGAAATACCACTTACCTACTTTTAGTGGCTTGGCATAAGAGAATGCCCAGGGTTTTCTTGAGCAGTTCCACCGTATCCTCCGTACTATGGGTGTTGCGGATACTAGTGGGGTTTCTTTCACTATGTTCAAGCTTAGAGGAGCGGCCTATCAATGGTGGCGCGCATATGAGTTGGATAGTCCGGTTGAGGCAGCTTCACTCACTTGGACTCGGTATCAGATATGTTCTTGAGGGAGTATGTTCCCTATAGTCTCAGAGATACTTGTTGTGTAGAGTTTGAGCAATTGTGCTAGGGTGCTATGACCATGTCAGAGTATGCAGTCTGATTCAGTGATTTGGCCATGCATTCACCGGCCTTGGTTACTACTTTTCAAGAGCGAGTTCGTCAGTTATTGAGGGGTTCAACCCTAGCATCATATTGAGCATGGACCGAGAGTTGGAGATGGATATTACATACCAACAAGTAGTATGGATTGCTAGGAGGTTGGAGGGTATGCTGACTCAGGATAGAGAGGAGAGCGAGACCAAGATGTCTCGAGAGTATGGCACTTACAGTGGTACGCAAGCCCCATCGGCAGCTCATCAGGGCAGGGGTTATATGGGTCACCCTGTTCAATCAGCACTTCCAGCTGCCAGAGGTGCTCCGGTCACTACTAGGCCTCAGGATCCTTATTATGCACCGCCAGTGTCTAGTGTGCCTCCTGTACGGGGTGCTTCCAGTGGTCAGTCCAGTCAATCAGGCCCAAGCCAGTCGCAGCTGTCACGTCCTCCGAGAGCATATTTTGATTATGGAAACACTCATCATTTTGTGAGAGATTGTCGCAGATTCATGAGGGGTGCACCTCCACAGATTTCTCAGGCACCGTGTGCACCACCGTCTCCTCGGGCTATGATTACAGCACCATCTACCGCCCCACCTGCACAACTAGCTAGAGGTAGAGGCTGGACAGGTACAGATTGCCCTAGAGGGGGAGGCCAGGCCAGATATTATGCTCTTCCTTCTAGGACAAAGGCAGTTGCATAAGATTCTGTTATCACAAGTATTGTTCCGGTCAGTCATAGAGATGCATCCGTCTTATTTGATCCAAGATCCACTTATTCCTATGTGTCATCTTATTTTGCTTCGTATTTGGGTATATCCCGTGATTCTCTGAGTTCACCTGTTTATGTATCTACACTTGTGGGTGATTCCATCGTTATTGATCGTGTGTATCGGTCGTGTTTGATTGTTATTAGTGGTTTTGGGACCAGGGCCAATTTATTATTACTTAGTATGGTAGATTTCGATGTTATTTTAGGCATATACTATTGTCGTCCTATCACTCTATCCTTGATTGTCATTCTAAGACGGTGACGTTGGCTATGCCAGGTCTACCGCGACTAGACTAGAGAGGTACCTTGGATAATGTTCCTAGAAGGGTTGTTTCATTTCTTAAAGCTCAATGAATGGTTGAGAAGGGGTGTGATGCATATCTGGCCTATGTGAGAGATGTTAGTGTTGATACTCCTACCGTCGAGTCAGTTCCGGTAGTGGGGATTTTAAAGACGTATTTCCGGCATATCTTCCGGGCATGCCGCCCGATAGGGATATTAACTTCGGCATTGATTTGTTACTGGGCACTCAGCCCATTTCTATTCCACTTTATCAGATGGACCCAACAAAGTTGAAAGAATTAAAGGAACTGTTGCAAGAGTTGCTTGATAAGGGCTTTATTCGGCCTAGTGTATCGCCTTGGGTTGCTCATGTCTCGTTTGTGAAGAAGAATGATGGTTCTATGCGAATGTGTATCGATTATCACTAGTTGAACAAGGCTACAGTGAAGACCAAGTATCCATTTCTATTTATTGATGACCTATTTGATCAACTTCAGTGTGCCAGAGTGTTCTCTAAGATCGAATTGCATTTAGTCTATCATCAGTTGAAGATTTAGGAGCCAGATATCACGAGGAATGCATTCATGACTCTGTATGGTCATTACAAGTTCTTTGTGATGTCTTTTGGGCTGACTAACGCCCCAGTGGCATTCATGAACTTGATGAACAATTTATTTCAGCCCTATCTTGACTCCTTCGTCAATATGTTTATTGATGACATTCTGGTGTACTCCTTGAGCAGAACCTGAGGACTGTTCATCAGACCTTGAGAGAGGAGATGTTGTATGCAAAATTTTTGAAGTGTGAATTTTGGCAACATTCAGTGGCATTTTTGGGTCATGCAGTATTGAGTGAGGGGATGAACATAGATACGAAGAAGATTGAGGCAATGCAAAGTTTACCTAAACTGTCCTCAGCTACGGAGATCCGGAGTTTTCTTGGCTTGGCGGGGTATTACCGTTGATTTGTATAGGGTTTCTCATCTATTGCATCACCTATGACCATATTGACACAGAATGGTGCTCCGTTCAGGTGGACCGAGGAGTGTGAGGAGTGCTTTCAAAAGCTCAAGACTGCTTTGACTACAACCCTAGTGTTGGTATTGCCTACCGGTTCGGGGTCCTTTACGATATATTGTGATGCTTCATGCATTGGTCTCAGAGCGTTGTTGATGGAGGACGGTAGGGTGATTGCCTATGCGTCTAGACAGTTGAAGGTGCATCATAAGAACTATCTTGTCCATGACCTTGAGTTAGCAACTATTGTTCATGCTTTGAAGATATGGAGACACTATTTGTACGTTTTCACTGATCACCCGAGTCTACAGTATCTGTTTAAACAGAAGGATCTTAACTTGCGACAGCGGAGATGGTTGGATCTGCTTAAGGATTATGACATCACCATTCTCTATCATCCATGGAAGGCCAATGTGGTGGCCGATGCCTTGAATCGCAATGCGGAGAGTTTGGGTAGTTTAGCATATTACTGGTAGCAGAGAGGCCTTTACCCTTGGATGCTCAGGCATTTGGCCAACCAGTTCATCAGATTGGATGTTTCCGAGACGACCAGAGTGTTGGCTTGTATGGTTTCTCAGTCTTCTCTTTATGATTGTATCAGGGAGCATTAGTATGATGACCCTCATCTGCTTGTCCTTAAGGAAACGGTTCAGCACGGTGATGCCAAGGAATTCACAATTGGAGATGACGGTGTATTGCGAACGCAGGGATAGAATCACTATCGATTTTATTGTTGGGCTCCCACAGACTCAGAGGAAGTTCGATGCAGTTTATATGATTGTGGATAGATTGGCCAAGTCAGCTCATTTCATTCCTGTGGTTACTACTTATTGTTCAGAGCAGCTGGATCAGGTTTTTGTTAGGCTTCATGGAGTACCAATATCTATCATCTCTGACCGGGGTACGCAGTTTACATCATGGTTATGGAGGGTCATACAACGTGAGTTGGGTACTCGTGTCAAGTTGAGTACAATATTTAACCCACAGACGGACATCCAATCCGAGTGCACTATTCAGATATTGGAGGATATGCTTCGTGCGTGTGTGATTGATTTTTGGGGTGCTTGGGATCAGTTCTTTCCACTTGCAGTGTTTTCCTACAACAACACTTATCAATCGAGCATTCAAATGGCAACGTATGAGGCTTTGTATAGTAGACAGTGCCAGTATCCAATGGGTTGGTTCGAGCTAGGCGTGGCTATGCTATTGGGTACAGACTTGCTTAAGGATACCTTGGAGAAAGTTAAATAGATTCAGGATCGACATATAGCCCAGTCGAGGCAGCAGAGTTATGCTGATCTGAAGGTTTGTGACGTTGCATTCATGGTTGGGGAGTAGGGTTTGCTCTGGGTTTCGCCCATGAAGGGTCTTATGAGGTTCGAAAAAAGGGAAAGTAGAGCCCTAGGTATATTGGGCCTTTTGAGATCCTTGAGAGGGTTGGAGAGGTGGCTTACAGACTTGCATTACCACCTAGTCTCTCTACAGTTCATCCATTATTCCATGTTTCCATCCTCCAAAAGTATCACGGCGATCCGTCTCCACGACCTATCTTATGTTGAAGAGCGAGTGGTCATCTTGGATAGGCAGGACCTATCTTTAGTGATGGTTTAGTGGAGGGGTCATCCGGTCGAGGAGGCAACTTGGGAGACCGAGCATGATATGCTCAACCGTTATCCTCATCTTTTTACCACTCCATGTATGTCTCTATACTTGTTCGAGGACGAACGTTTGTTTTAAAAGAGGGAGTATGTAATGACCGGACCGGTTGTTTTGAGAGTAGTAGCCCCGAGCCCTTAATTATTGCTCCCTCTATTTCATTTTGTGGTTACGTAACTTGCCGGGAGGATTTGATTTTGGTTCGAGTGAAATTATGAGGACCCAATATATCATCTTTAATTTTAAATATTCATTTTTGTGTTCTGAGACTTCAAGAAGCACTATTCAGCATTTCTCGACTTGCGTGCGTAATCCGTAAATTTTTCTAAAAGGGTTTTGTATGAAAAATAGATTAAAATGTGAAATAGAGCTTTAAAACTCAATTGAGTTGACTTTGGTCAACGTTTTGAGCCAACGGACCCGTATTAGTGGTTTGACAGTTCCTGTACATCTGTATCTTGGTTTGGGAACTGGGCAAATGCCTGGAATCGAATTCGAAGGTCCCTAGCTCAAATTACCGGCATTTAAAGGAAACTAAAAATTTAAAGGTTTAAGAAATCATTAATTTGGTTATAATTGAGTTTTTATTGATACCGGGTCGGGTCCGAATTTAAATTCTGAGAGTTCGATCAGCTTCGTAACAATATTTATGACTTATGTACAAAATTCGAAGTTATTCCGAGGTATATAGGCACGTTTTCCGTTAGTTTTTGAAAAAATTAAAAGGTTTGATTTTATAAAGCTTGAATTTCTATAGTTTGACTGGAGATTTGACGTTTGAGTAAACGACCCCGGAATGGAATTTTGATAATATAATACCTTTGTATGGTAATTTCGGACTTAGGTGCATGTTCGGATTTTGATTTGGAAGTTCGTAGGAGAATTCAACGCATTTTGGCGAAAGTTGGAAAATAGATGATTTTTGAAAAGTTGACCGGGAATTGACTTTATTGGTATCGGGGTCGGAATTCGATTCTGGACATTGTAACAACTCCATTATGTTATTTATGACTTGCATGCAAAATTTGAGTTCATTCCTAATTGATTTGGCATGTTTCGGCGCGAGTTATAGAATTAAAAATTTCATAAACTCATAAGTTCTGATCGACGCGCGATTTGTAGTTTCGTCATTCTTATGTGTGATTTGAGACCTCAAGTAGTTCTATAATATGTTTTGAGTCTTGTTGGTGTGTTCGTACGGGGTCCCGAGGGGCTCGGGTGAATTTTTGACAATATTTAGGTCATTTTTAACTGTTGGTTTTTGACAGCAGTGTGCGAAATTTCTGATGCTCATTGCTGACATGGTAAGCTTATATCTCGCAATCTAAATATTATCAAAAAATGAAAGTTGTAGCCCGTGGATGCTAGTTTTCAGAAAGATAAACTATTCAATATTTGGACATTTGTACATAAAATTATGATCAATTGACTGAAGGCTGGTAATGTAGTTTTTGTTTTCCTGGCAACGTGCATCGCCAAAAATTACTGATGTACAAGGCTGACTTTGGAAGCTTATATCGCTCAATCTATAAGAAATCTGGAAAATATCAAAACATGAAAGTTGTAGCCCTTTAATTCTAGTTTCCATAAAATAGTTATTCATCATTTGGACATTTGTACGGAACATTATGATTGATTGACTAAAGGATGGTATCACAGTTTTTGGCTTGCAAATTTTGAGACAAGTCGCATCTCACAAATGCGACTTGCCTGGAAAGAATATATATGTCCGGAGTCCGATATTTTGTTCATTTATAGAGTTTTAGACCTCGGTTTTGTGCGATTTTTGAGGCATTTTTCACGAGTTTGAGTTGGGTAAATATTCTTTATCCCAAAATTAGCTGTATTTCATGATTCCATACTCATTTACATCATGAATCCGTGCATTTATGGAAGAAAAATTAGATTTTTATAAAATCTTGCAAAAACGAAAATTTAAGATTTGAAAGCCAATCCAATGTCGGAATTCGATAATTTTTTTATGGTTGAATTCGTATAGGAATGAGTGTTTGGATTTCATGAGTTTTTACGGGATTTGAGACGTGGATTCCATTATCGGTTTTTGAAATGAACTCCGAATTTTAATCCGGAAAATTAGTAATTTCATATGGAATTAATTCCTACGATTCATGTTGAGAATAGTGAATTGTTTGTGATTAGATTTGAAGCTTTTGAATATCAATTCGCGAGGCAAAGGTTTATTGGAATCTTGAATTAGGTTGAGAAGCGAGGTAAGTGGCGTGGTTAACCTTGACTTGAGGGAATATAACGATGTATAGGCGAGGTGACGAGTGCCTACAGTAGTGATGAGCAATATAGCATACAACATTCATATCAGGAAAACTCAGTAAAATACTACATGCTTTTAAAATCAGGATTTGAATCAAAACATCTCGTTTAAACCCAGTTCCAGTAAAAATCATTAAAAGATACTTTTCAACAGTTTTCAAACAGAGGAAAAAAAATGCAAAGGTGAGAAAAATGGTGAAGTCATAAACAACCCCTCGGGCAAGACATCACTCATATACAGCCCCTCGGGCAAACCTCACAGTCACTCGTGCCACTCGGGCATACCTTACAATCACTCTTGCCACTCGGGCATACCTCACAATCACTCTTGCCACTCGAGCATACCTCACAATCACTCTTTCCTCCTAGTCACTCACCACTCGGCACTCGCACTTAGTAGGTACCTGCGCTCACTGGGGTGTGTACAGACTTCGGAGGGGTTCCTTCAGCCCAAGCACTATAATCTGCACGGACAACTCACGTGCTGCACGGACAACTCACGTGCTATAATAATAAAGTATGTTGCAGGCGGGCAGCCCCGATCCACACTCATTATCACAAATCAGGCCCTCGGCCTCACTTAGTCATAAACCTCTCAAGCCACTCGGGCATTTCAGTAAAACAGGGCATTCGGCCAAAAATATTTATATGCACCAAATAAGAGTTATAAAACTGAGTTACGTGGTAAACGAGTATAAACATGATTGAGAATGGATTTTCAATCGAAAACAATGAGAGGATAGTAAGAAGAAGCCCCTAAGTGTCCAAACAGAACTGGCGCAAGGCCCGAATATGGCATTCAGCCCAATTTATAAAAACTCTTTCTAAAACATATAAGTATCATTTAGTTTCAACAAAATATGCAACTTTATAGTTGCTACGGGATGGACCAAGTCACAATCCCCAACAGCACACGCCCACACGCCCGTTACCTAGCATGTGCGTCACTAAAAATAGTAGAATGATACAAAATCTAGGGTTTCATAGCCTCAGGACTAGATTTGCAATCGTTACTTACCTCAAACCGGTCAAATCTTTACCCCGCAATACTCTTGTCTCTGGACTTGGCCTCTAAATGCTCCAAATCTATTCACAATCAGTACGATACCTTCAATACGCGCTAGTGGAATGAATTCCACAAGAAAAGCTACAAAATTAGACCAAAACCCGAAATTGGCTCAAACCCGACTCCCGGGCCCACGTCTCAAAATCCGACAAAATTTAAAAATTTAGAAAGCTCATTCACTCCCGAGTCTAACAATAACGAATTCATCAAAATCCGACATCATTTGGTCCTTCAAATCCTTAAATTACTCTCCAATTATTCCAAGCCGTAACCCCTCATTTTCACTAATTACAATGATTAAACAACGAAAAATCATTATATATACAAGTAAATTATCTCAACGAAATCCCCTTGATTCCCTCTTCAAATCTCTCCCAAAAGCTACAAAAACCGAATAGAAATGGTGAAGAATGCACCAAAATTCGCGAAGTGCGCAATATGTACCCTCTGCCTAGGCTCCTCGCACCTGCGACCATATTCTCCAACCCGCACGACCGCACATGCGGTCCAAGGAGACGCACCTGCGCAACTCACTTACGCACCCAGACTCCGCATCTGCGGCAAACCCATAGCACCTGCGAAGGCACACCTGCGCGTTTCCTCCGCTTCTGTGAAGCCTGCCTAGCATTTCCCTTCTCCGCATCTATGCCCCAGGCTTCGCACCTGCGGGCTCGCAGATACGACCTCCAACTCACACCTGCACATATTGCCTAGCCAAGCATTGCCCGCACCTGCGCACTCCCCACGCTCACCAGCGGCCTCGCACCTGTAAGGCTTTCTTCCGCAGGTGCGAAAATATCAGTAGCAGCAGCTCCAGCTGCATTTTCCAACTTCCACAAATTCGTTAACCACCCGGAATCACCCAGAGACCCTCGAGACTCAACCAAAAATGCCAACAAGTCATATATCAATATACCAACTTAGTCAAACCTTCGAATCACTCAAAATAACATCAAATCATCAAATTACCCTCGGATTCAAGCCTAAGAACTTCTAAATTTCCAAATTCGGCAACCGGTGTTGAAACCGACCAAACCACGTTCGAATGACCTCAAATTTTGCGCACACATCACAAATGACACTACGAACCTACTCCAACTTCTGGAATTCCATTCCGACCCCGATATCAAATTTTACACTGCCGACCGAAATCGCCAAATTTCCAATTTTGCCAATTCAAGATTAATTCTACCACGGACCTCCAAATCACATTTCGGACGCACTCCTAAATCCAAAATCACCTAACGGAGCTAACGGAACCATCAGAATTTAAATCCGAGATCGTTTAGATATAGGTCAATATCCAGTTGACTTTTCCAACTTAAGTTTCTACTTAAGTGACTAAGTGTCTCAATTCACTCTGAAACTACTATGGTCCCGAACCAACTAACCCGGTATAACATAATATAGATGTATAACACAAAAAAGTAGAAATGAGGAAAATAGGGCTATAACTCTCGAACTGACCGGCCGGGTCCTTACAAGCGGGTTGCACGCCGCAATAGAATTGATTGAAAAGATACATTGAGGATCGGGTTGCACGTTGCAAGGAATTAAATGAAAATTAATATATTGTGGGATCGGGTTGCATGCAGTAAGAAATTGAATATGAATATATTGTGGGATCGGGTTGCACGTCGCAACGGAAAGTGATTAAAGTAATAATTGGTTATGACTGTCGAGTTGGCTTGATTGTTGATATGATTTACCAGTTTAATTTCTATTCATGTTCTCCTATATTGTTGCTATTATTATTATTATTGCGTAGAGGTTAATGTAAGTGACATGTCTTATCCTCGTCACTACTTCGTCGAGGTTAAGCTTGGCACTTACTGTGTACATGGGGTTGGTTGTACTCATACTATACTCTGTACTTCTTGTGCAGATAACGGAGTTGGTCCCAGCGACGTATAGTAGATTTGCTCGGATTCAGCTATCCACAAGAGACTTGAGGTATAGTTGCACGGTGTTCGCAACTCTAAAGTCCCCATCTGCTTTATTTTAGCTGTGTATTTCTGTCAGACAACTTTACTTTCATTTAGAGCCTTATTCATAATATTCTAGGAGCTCGTGCACTTGTGACACCATTTATGGGGTGGTATTTAGGCATCGTTATTATTATGGTTTACACACTTTATTTCAGATTTTATTCCAGTTATTAATTTCCTTATTATTAATTAAATTAAATTGTAAAAAAATGGTTAAAAGTATTATAACGTTGACTTGCCTAGCAAGTGAAATTTTAGGTGCCATCACAGTCCCGAAGGAGGGAATTTCGGGTCATGATAAGTTGGTATCAGAGAATTAGGTTACATAGGTCTCACAAGTCAGGAGTAAGCTTAGTAGAGTCTGAAGGATCGGTACGGAGACGTCTGTACTTATCTTCCAGAGGATATGGAGTTTAGGAACAATTTCACTTATATTCTACTACGTCGTGCAATTTTATTCTATCATTGACGATTGAACTCTTCTATTCTTGTCCTCTCGCAGATGGCAAGAACACGCAATGCATCTACAACCGGTGACAGCTACGACTAAGGGCAGAGGCCGAGGTAGAAGCACAAGCAGAGCTCAATATAGAGCTCGAGCAATATCATATGTTGTAGCACCTCAGGTTGATTTAAAGGAGGTTCCAGCTCAGACGGTACTTGTTGGACCAGTTTAGGTTCCATAATGATAAATAGCTACTCCAGTACTTTAGGACGCTCTAGTCCATTTGGTGAGTCTTATGGAGGGTGTGGCCCAAAATGGTACATTTCCAGTGGCACCAGCAGTCTCACAGGCTGGGAGAGGAGCACAAACTCCCATTACTCCCGTTTCGGGGCAGACAGCTCCCCGGTATCAGGCTCCAGTAGCCCATCCAGTTGGGGTAGTTCAACCAGTTGTTGCAGCATAGGCCGGTGGTAGGCCTGCTTTGTCTTCTAAGGCTCTGTTGAGGTTGGACAAGTTTACCAACTTATTTCCAATCCATTTCAGTGGTACAACTTCTGAGGACCCACAGGATTTTCTTGACCGCTGCTATGAAGTATTGCAGAACATGGGGATAGTCGAAAGCAATAGAGTAGATTTTGATGTGTTTCAGATGACCGGTTCCTCCAAGAGGTGTTTGAAAGATTATGTATTTACTAGACCAGTTGGTTTACCAGCACTTACCTAGGAGCAGTTCTCGCAGCTATTTCTGGAGAAGTGTTTTCCTATCACACTGAGGAAGAATTACCATAAGCAATTTGAGCGTCTCCAGCAGGGCAATATATCAGTCACTCAGTACGAGATGTGATTTGTGGATCTAGCCCGTCATGCTCTTTTACTGCTTCTTACCGAGAGAGAGAGAGAGAGAGAGAGGGTGAGAAGGTTTATTGATGGACTCGTTCAACCTATCAAACTATAGATGGCCAAGGAGACCGGGAATGAGATTTCTTTTTAGATGGCTTCTAATGTCGCTGGGCAGATCGAGATGGTTCTTTCACAAGAGAGAGGGCCAGTGTCAGATAAGAGGCCCCGTCATTCGGGTAATTTCATAGGTGCCTTATCTGGAGGCAGGTTTACGTATGGTAGGGGTCATCCTCCCAGGCCATTTTATTCAGCACTTCAGACTTCTCATGTTGCTTCAGGGAGTCAAGGTCCTTATGTTCCTTACCCTGGACAACTAACATTCAGTTCCTATTCAGCTCCTATTAGTGCGCCACAACTCCAGAGTCACTATAGCGGGTATCCGACCCGTTTAAGATCAGCTTCAGCTTCAGTAGCCATAACAACAGGATGGGTGTTATGAGTGTGGGAACATTGGTCACATCAGGAGGCATTGCACTAAGTTGTTGAGCAACAGATCTCAGCAGAATTCTCGTGCCATCATACGGGCACCGGTTGCTCCACTACCCGCCCGACCAGCTAAGGGCAGGGGTCAGACTGTTAGAGGTGGAGGTCAGACTTCTAGAGGTGGAGGTCAGACTATTAGAGGTGGAGGCCAGCAAGCTATGGCCAGTCCTGGAGAAGTAGTTCAGACTGGTGGGCCCATCCCTGATTTTATGCTTTCCTAATTAGGCCTGAGGCCAAGTCATCCGACGCCGCGATCACAAGTATTGTTCCAGTTTTCCATAGAGAGGCCTCAGTTTTATTCGATGTAGGATCTACTTACTCCTATGTGTCCTCCTAATTTGCTTCATATATGGTTGTGCCTCATGATTTTCTGATTGCGTCTGTATATGTTTCCACACCGGTGGGAGATTCTGTTATGGTAGATCATGTCTATCGTTCGTGTGTGGTAACTATTAGGAATCTTGAGACTAGTTTGGATCTTCTACTTCTCGACATGGCAGATTTTGACGTCATACTATCTATGGATTGGCTATCATCTTATCATGCTATATTGAATTGTCATGCCAAGATGGTGACCTTAGCCATGCCGGGGTTACCTCGATTAGAGTTGAAAGGAAATCCTGGTCATTCTACCAGCAGGGTTATTTCTTATATAAAGGTTCGGTGTATGGTCGAAAAGGGGTGTCTAGCCTTATATTCGCGATCCCAGTGCGGATGTTCCTTCTATGGACTCAATACCATTTGTTCATGAATTTCCAAAAGTATTTCATGCAGATTTTCCAAGGATGCCACCTGATAGAGATATTGACTTCTGTATTGATTTGGCTCCGGTCACTCAGCCCATTTCTATTCCACCATACCGTATGGCCCCACAGGAGTTGAAACAATAGAAGGAGCATTTACAATAGTTGCTTGATCAGGGATTCATTAGACCTAGTGTCTTCCCCTTGGGTGCACCAGTGTTGTTTATGAAGAAGAAAAATGGTTTAATGCAGATGTTTATAGATTATCGATAGTTGAACAAGGCTACAATCAAGAACAAGTATCTGTTGCCAAGAATTGATGACTTATTCCATCAACTTCAGGGTGCCAAGGTATTTTTGAAGATTGACTTGAGGTCTGGCTATCATCTGTTGAAGATTAGGGCATCTGATGTCCCTAAGATAGATTTTCGGACTCAGTATAGGCATTATGAATTTCTAGTGATGTCATTTGGGCTGACAAATGCCCCAACAGCATTTATGGATTTGATGAACCATGTGTTCAAGACCTATCCAGATTCCTTTGTGGTTGTATTTATTGATGACATCTTGATTTACTCCAGCTGTTGAGAGGAGCATGAGCAACATCTTTGGATTGTTCTTCAGACTTTGAGGGATAATCAATTATATGTCAAATTTTCAAAATGCGAGTTTTGGTTAGACTCAATTGCCTTTTTGGGGCATGTTGTATCGCTAGAAGGCATAAAAGTGGACCCTAAGAAGATTGAGGTAGTTTAGAATTGGCCTAGACCTACTTCAACTACAGAGATTCGGAGTTTTCTGGGTCTAGTAGGTTATTATCGCCGGTTCGTGGAAGGGTTTTCATCTATAGCAAACCCATTTACCAGACTGGCATAGAAGGATGCTCCATTCAGATTGTCAAACGAGTGTGAGTTGAGCTTTCATAAGCTCAAGACTGCTTTGACTACATCGGCAGTGTTGGTGTTGCCCATTGGTTCAGGATCGTACATGGTGTATTGTGATACATCTCATATCGAACTCCATGCAGTGTTGATGCAAGATGGAAGGGTGATTTCATATGCGTCACAACAATTGAACGTTCACGAGAAAAATTATCCTGTTCATGACTTAGAATAAGCAGTCATTGTTCATGCGCTGAAGATTTAGAGGCACTATCTTTACAGCATGTCATGTGAAGTATTAACAGCTCATCGTAGTCTACAGTATCTAATCAAACAAAAAGATCATTTGAGGCAGGGAAGATGGTTTGAGCTGTTGAAAGATTATGATATCATCTTTTTGTATCACCCGGGAAAGGCCAATGTGGTGGCTGATGCTTTTAGTAGAAAGGTTGTGAGAGGCCGCTAGCTACAGATGTTCAGACTTTGGCCAATCAATTTGAGAGGTTAGATGTTTCGGAGCCCAGTCGGGTTCTAGCTTGCACAATTGCTCGATCTTCTTTGTATGAGCGCATCGGATAGCGATAGTATGATGATCCTCATTTGTTTGTCTTTAAGGACACGGTGCGGCATGGTGGTTCCAAGCAGGTTGTTGTGGGGGTTGATGGAGTTATGCGGATGCAAGGTCGTATTTGTGTTCCTAATGTGGATGGGCTTCGAAAATTAATTTTTGAAGAGGCCCACAGTTCCCGATATTGTATTCATCCGGGTGCTGCCAAAATGTATCAAGATTTGCGGCAACATTATTGGTGGAGAACAATAAAAAAGGATATAGTTGCATATGTAGCTCGATGTTTGAATTGTCAGCAAGTTAAGTACAAGCATCGCAGACCTGGTGGTTTGCTTCAGAAGTTAGAAATTCATGAGTGGTAGTGGGAGCATATCACTATAGATTTTGTTGTTGGACTCCCACTGACTCAGAAGAAGTTTGACGCACTATGGGTTGTTATAGACAGGTTGAGCAAGTCAGCACATTTCATTCGAGTGGCAATTACCTATTCTTCAGAGCGTTTAGCTGAAATTTACATTCGTAAGATTGTCCTTCTTCACGGTGTGCCCGTGTCTATTATTTCAAATTAAGGTACGCAGTTTACATAGCACTTCTGGAGGGCTGTACATCGTGAGTTAGGCACGCGGGTTGAGTTGAGTGCAACATTTCATCCATTGACAGACGAACTATCAGAGCGCACTATTAAGATATTTGAATATATGCTTTGCTCTTGTATTATAGATTTTGGAGGTTCTTGGGATAAGTTCTTGCCACTTGCAGAGTTCGCCTATAATAACAACTACCAGTCGAGCATTCAGATTGCTCCGTATGAAGCATTATACGAGAGGCAGTGTCGTTCTCCAGTTGGCTGGTTTGAACCGGGAGAGGCTCAATTGTTGGGTACTAATTTGGTACAGGATGCCTTGTATAAGGTCAAGGTTATCCAGGATCGACTTCACACAGCTCAGTCTAGGCAAAAACGTTACGCCAACCGTAAGTTTCATGATGTTGCATTCATGACTGAAGAAAGAGTATTGCTACGGGTTTCACCTATGAAAGGTGTAATTAGATTCAGAAAGAAGGGTCAGCCATGTAATGACCCGACCGGTCGTTTTGCTTTCTAGAACCCCATTCCCCTAAATAAGACTCCCCGTACTTGCTTTTACAGATTTATGACATGTGGAGATGGTTGGTTCGGGATTTAGAAGAGTCTGGGTAGGAATCGGAACCCTTGGTTCCTTAAGGTTGGCTTAAAAGGCCAAGATTGACTTCGGTCAATATTTTTAGTAAACGAACCCGAAATCGGGATTTAACGATTCCAATAGGTTTGTATGATGATTTCAGACATGGGCGTAGGTTCGAATCGGGTTTTGGATGACCCGGGAGAGTTTCGGCGCCTAATAGTGAAAGTTGGTTCTTAAAATTTTTAAAAAGTTCTTTAAATTTTGCTTGGAGCGGGTTTTGGTTATATCGAGGTCCAAATGGAATTCCAAAATCGGGAATAGTTTCGTAATGATTCGACGAGTTCGGATCGATTTAGAAACTTGAAGTTCAAAGTTTGATCCAATTTAGTTTTGGGGTGTGATTCTTAGTTTTAATGTTGTTTCGAGCATTCCGAGAGTTCGAGCGAGTCCGTTTTATGATTCAAAACTTGTCGGTATGTTCGGGCGGGGCCCCGAGTTTTAATCGGACAAGGCTCGAACCAAGCTAGAATTGGGAGCTAAAGCTAAAGCTCCCAGTTGCTGTCATAATCGCACCTGCGCTTGGGGAGCTCATAGGTGCGAGAAAGGAGCTTAGAAGCGAGCAAGCCAAGGCTTCCGAGGATCTGCAGGAGCGAGAAGTTTGGCTTACCTGCGAGCGCGCAGCTACAATGCCCGTGTCCACAGAAGCGACCTTCGATGGCTTGAGGAACTCCGTAGAAGCGGCCCAAGTGCCGCAGATGCGGTACCGCAAATGCGGCCAAGGCACCGCAGGTGCGAGATTTGCTACAGGCAGTGGGTGTCTTAAATCAGGGTTTGAGCATTTTTGCTCATTTCTTACACTCTTGGGACAATTTTTGGAGCTGGTTAGAGAGGGGATTTTCATCACTAATTGAGGTAAGTAATTTTTATACAATGTGTGTTAAATACATAGTTTATGGGTAGATAGGGGATTTTTATCGGTTTTGGTGAAAACCTAGGTTTTTGATAAAAATGAGATTTAACCATGAAATTGTTATTGAATTTAGTAAAAATTATATATTTATGTTCCGAATGTTAGGGGTAACAACTTTCTTTAAAGATTTTTGGAATCCGAGCATGTGGGCCCGAGGGTGAATTTTAGGAAACTGGCAATTTAGGTTCGGTAATCATAGTGGAATTATGAACTTTTGAGCATAGATTGAACATGTAATGTTTAACTAGCTTTGAGTCGTTTGGCGTTCAATTTGGATGTTTGGGCGCGTTCTTGAATTGAGAAGTAGGCTTTGCGACAAGGTAAGTCTCCTTTCTAATCTTGCAAGAGGGAATTAATCCCATAGTTGAATTAAATAAATGTTTGTACCTAATGATAGGGGCTACGTACGTACGAGGTAACGAGAATCCATACATAGTTATTATTATGCTATTGTCCAAGTAGTTTAGGACCCGTATCATGTTATACTTGGAATGTTTGTGCCCTTACTTGCTAATATAACCACTTAGTCATGATAGAAATTAGATAAAATAATTGTATAACGTTAAATTCACTTACTTGAAGGTTTGTATGAGAAACTTTTGTTTTCTTGAAAATAATTGTTATTTGTGGATCCGGCTGAGCACCTCGGTAGTAAATAGATGCATCTATGATTTGCGTCGTTCAACCGTCCAACAGTGCACAGTTTGAATATTTTGTTGGATCGGGCCGTACGACCTTGGCATAATTGTGCATGCTAATTATTTGGAAATTCTCCATGATTTATACTGCTTAAATGCCTTGAAATGTAAGTTGTTTAATGATATTACTCAAATTGAAGTTATAATTATTAAAGAAGGACTTATCTCTTCCTGTTATGTTATTGAACTGACAATATTTTTCATGACATCCATGCTTAACATAATACTTTAATTACATTATTATTGGCCCTAGTAAGTGTCAAGTCGATTCCTCGTCAATACTTCTTCGAGGTTCGGCGGAATACTTTCTAGGTACATATTGTTTATGTACTCATTCTACGCTTCTGTACTTAATTGTACAGGATCTGAGGCTGGTGCATCTAGTTACCGGCTCGGCGCACATACCTGATCTTGGACCGAGGCTTCACGGTGAGCGGCCCCTTCTGAGTCGTTCAACAGCATGCCGGAGTTTCTCTTTTATTTTTATCTATCTATTTTGTGTCAGAAAGTAGGATAGTCATCTTTTGTATATTCTACTAATTTCCCACACACTTGTGACACCTGATCTTGGCACGTATTAGTAGACTTTGATTTTTGGGTTGTAATTCAATAGTTATAACTGGTTTTAGATGTTTCCATTTGTTTGCCTTAAAAATCCTGTATTTACCAAATGCTTTAAATATAAGTAAAGCTAAATGTTTGAATTTCTTAATAAACAAAAATGGGAAATCACTAAGTTGTTCACTGTTGGCTTGTCCAGCAACAGTGTTGGACGCCATCATGGCCTGAGATGGAGTTGGGTCATGACAACATGGTATCAGAGCTCTAGGTTCACGTAGGCCTCACAAGTTATGGGCAGGCCTAGTAGAGTCTTGGGGATCGGTGTGGAGACGTCCGTACTTATTTTCGAGAGGCTATAGGATGTTAGGAACCTACTCTTTATTCATCTACTATCGTGCAATTGATGGTACACTAAGAATCTTTCTTCTATTCTCTCACAGATGGTGAGGACGTGTATGACAGACGTTCCGGACCTGGGAGAAGCTTCTCCCTCGTTGCTAAAGGCCGAGGCAGAGGCTGGGGCCGGGGGTAGGGGAGGAGGGCATCCCAAAGCTGCCCCAGTAGCACCACCAGCGGATCCAGTGGAGGATCCCATTATTGAGGAGCAGGGCGAGGTGTCTACCGCAGAGCCAGCCACGGTAGATTTCATGACAGCACCGGGCTTTCAGGATGTCATGGGTCATACGAAACGGTTCATGGACACCATGACTCGGGCTGGTTTATTTCTAGCGGACCCAGTCACATCTCAAGCATGAGAGGGAGCACAGACCCCTACTGCTCAGGCTCCCGGGCACGCAGCTGCAATATATCGGATACTGGGTGAACTAGCCGTGGGCATAGACCAGCCAGCTGCGGATGGCAATCCGCATAAGCTATTGGACAGATGGACTAGGCTACACCCTCATATCTTCAGAGGCAAGCGCAATGAGGATGCCTGGAATTTCATTGATAGGTGTAGGGATAGACTGCACAACATGAGGATACTGGAGTCTCAGGGGGTTGACTTCAGTACTTTCCAGCTGGAGGGCAGGGCCCGTAGTTGGTGGTAGTCTTATCTTCTTGGCAGACCAGCGGGTTCTTCTCCCATGACTTGGAGCTAGTTCACACAGCTTTTCTTGGATAGTTATATTCCACCCTCGAGAGGGAAGGGTTACGGTATCAGTTTGAGCAGCTTGAGCAGGGTCAGATGTTAGTGACCGACAATGAGGCGAGGTTTTCTGAGTTGTCTCGCCATGCACTTATGATACTTCCTACGGACGCAGAGAGAGTGCAGAGATTTGTTGCGGGGCTGCACTCCGGTATTAGGGCTAATATGGCCCGAGAGGTTGAGATGCGGACTTCCTATCAGCTGGTAGTCGAGATTGCTTGGAGGATTGAGGGATACCGTCAGAGAGGGAGAGAGCAAATGTAGCAAGACAAGAGGGCCCATTTCTCTGGAGAGTTTAGAGGTGCCCCGACTAGGGGCAGAGGTTAGTTTGGGAAGGGTCAGCCTAGCAGGCCCCCATATTCATCACCACCACCTCCTCGAGGTGCTCCAGCACGCCCCTGTTTCAGTGCCATGCCATAGAGTTCTTACCACCCACCAGCCATCCAGGGTTCTTTCAGTGGGTACTCAGGTCACCAGGGTTCTTCCAGCTCCTATGTTAGTGCCATGCCGGAGAGTTCATACCATCCACCGGCTATTCAAGCTTCTTCCTGTGGTTCGACAGGCCATCAGGGTCAGACATCAGGGCAACAGATCGAAACACCGAGTGGCTGCTTCGAGTGTGGAGATATCTGTCACATGAGGAGATTTTGACCCAGGCTTTGGGGCAAGGCAGTGAAGCAGCGCCAGCAGCCCATGATTTCAGCATCGGCTGTCTGGCTGCCCAGTGGCGGAGGGCAGGCTGGTAGGGGTCGTCCTAGAGGTGGAGGCCAAGTAGGGGGAGGCCAGTCAGTTACTGTTTAGTCAGGCGGGGGCGAGCCCGCCGGCGCTCCAGCCAGATTCTATGCTATTCCATCTAGACCAGATGCATTGGCCTTAGATGCCGTGATCATAGGTATTGTTTCAGTAAGCGGTAGGGATGTTTCAGTATTATTTGATCCAGGGTCTACCTATTCATATGTGCCATCTCTGTTTTCTCATTTTCTGGATATTCCTTGCGAGTCCTTTAGTACTCTTGTTTATATGTCCACTCCTATGGGTGATTCTGTGGTTGTGGATTAGATCTACCGGTCCTGTGAGGTCACATTCTGTGGTTATGAGACTAGGGAGGACCTTCTACTACTTGATATGATTGACTTTGAGGTCATCCTATGCATTGACTGGTTATCCCCATACCATGCCATCCTTGATTATCATTCTAAGACTATTACCTTAGTGATGCCAGAATTACCAAGATTGGAGTGGAAGGGTTCCTCGGTTAGTACAGCTAGTCGGGTTATCTCTTTTCTAAAGGCTCGACACATGGTCGAGAAGGGTGGTTTGGCTTATCTAGCTTATGTTCGGGATACATCCGCAGAGTCTCCGACGATTGATTCAGTGCCAGTAGTCTGGGAGTTCGCTGATGTGTTTCCTTCTGACCTTCCAAGCATGCCTCCAGGTCATAATATTGATTTCCATATTGATGTGGCTCCAGGAACCTAAGCTATATCTACACCACCGTATAGATATAGGTGCACCAGTGTTATTTGTGAAGAAGTAGCTTGAGGAGTTGTTAGCTAAGGGGTTTGTGAGACCAAGTGTATCACCTTGAGGTACACCAGTGTTATTTGTGAAGAAGATAGATGGGACAATGCAGATGTGCATTGATTACAGCCAGTTGAACAAGGTTACCATCAAGAACAAGTACCCGATGTTGCGTATTGATGATTTTTTTGACCAGTTATAGGGTGATAGGCTGTTTTCTAAGATCGACTTGAGATCAGGGTACCATTAGTTGAAGATTCGGGACTCAGATGTTCTGAAGACTGCCTTCCATACCAGATATAGTCATTATGAGTGTCTAGTGATCTCCTTCGGCTTGACTAATGCCCCAGCGACGTTCATGGATTTTATGAACAAAGTGTTTAGGCCTTATATTGATTCCTTTGTTATTGTTTTCATTGATGATGTCTTGATTTAATCACGTAGCCCGGGGGAGCACGAGCAGTATTTGAGAGTGGTACTTCAGACATTGCGAGAACAGAAACTATAAGCTATGTTCACCAAATGTGAGTTTTGGCTAGAGTCGATGGTATTCTTGGGGCATGTTGTATTAGGAAAGGGTATTAAATTGGATCCTAAGAAGATTGAGGTAGTTCAGAGTTGGCCTCGTCCCACTTCGGCAACTGAGATCAGGAGTTTCTTAGGGTTAGCAGGCTATTATCGCCGGTTTGTGGAGGGATTTTCATCCATTGCAGCACCTTTGACTAGATTGACCCATAAGGGTACCCCGTTTCGTTGGTCCGATGATTGTGAGGCGAGCTTTCTGAAGCTCAAGACAGCCTTGACTACAGCAGCAGTTTTAGTGTTGCCTTCCAGTTCGGTGATGTATATTGTGTATTGTAACGATTCACGCGTTGGCTTGGGTTGTGTATTGATGCAGTAGGGGCGAGTTATTGCATACACTTCATGTCAGTTGAAGCCCCATGAGAAGTTTTATCCTGTGCATGATTTGGGGTTAGCCGCGATTGTTCATGCTCTTAAGATATAGAGGCATTTGTTCAAGCAAAGGGATCTCAATTTGAGGCAGCATAGACGGCTCAAGTTACTGAAGGATTATGAAATCACTATTGTTTATCATTCGTGCAAGGCAAATATGGTCGCTGATGCCTTAAGCAGGAAGGCAGAGAGTGTGGGTAGCTTGACATTTATGTCAGCGGAAGAGAGGCCACTAACTTTGGACATTCAGTCCTTGGCTAACAGACTTGTGAGGTTGGATATTTCATAGCCCAGCCGAGTTCTTGCATGTGTTTTTGCTTAGTCTTCATTATTGGGGCAGATCAATGCCCAACAGTTTGATGATCCGCACTTGGCAGTTCTTAGAGAGACGGTACTACAAGGTGGTTCCAAAGAAGGTTCTATTGGCAGGGATGGTGTTCTGCGACTCCAGGGTCGTCTATGTGTTCCTAATGTCGATGGCATGAGGGAGAAGATTCTAGAGGAGGCACACAGTTCTCGGTATTTTATTCATCCAGGTGCTACGGAGATGTATCGTGACCTGAGGCAACATTATTGGTGACGGCGGATGAAGAAAGACATAGTGGAGTATGTATCTAGGTGTCTAAATTGCCAGCAGGTCAAGTAAGAGCACCAAAGGCCGGGTGGCCTACTTCAACAGATGACTATACCTGAGTGAAAATGGGAGTGCATCATTATGGACTTCGTAGTTGGATTGCCACGGACCGTGCGGAAGTGTGATGCAGTTTGGGTCATTGTCGACAGATTGACCAAGTTGGCACATTTCATTCCGGTTGTGACTACATATACTTCAGATAAATTGGGCAAGGTTTATATTAGGGAGATAGTTCGGTTGCACGATGTGCCTGTTTCCTTCATATCAGATAGAGGCCCTCAGTTCACTTCAGATTTCTGGAGAGTCGTACAGAGTGAGTTGGGGACCCGTGTAGAGCTCAGCACAACATTCCATCCACAGACCGATAGCCAGTCAGAGCGGACAGTTCAGATATTGGAGGACATGCTTAGAGCATGTAGAATTGACTTTGGGGATAGTGGGATCAATTCTTGTTGTTGGCCAAGTTTGCTTACAACAATAGTCATCAGTCCAGCATCGAGATGGCCCCATTTGAGGCTTTATATGGTTGGCGATGTCATTCTCCCATCGGGTGGTTTGAACCTGGTGAGGTTAGGTTATATGGTACTGATCTAGTAAAGGATGCCTTGGAAAAGGTAAATTTGAATTAGGAGAGACTTTGCACAGCACAGTCAAGACAGAAGAGTTACGCTGATCAGAAGGCGCGTGATGTATCATTTATGGTCGGCGAGAAGGTTCTCTTAAAGGTCTCGCCGATGAAGGGTATTATGAGATTCGAAAAAAAGGGCAAGTTGAGCCCAAGGTTCATAGGCCCATTTGAGGTGTGGAGGCGAGTTGGGTAGGTTGTTTATGAGCTTGATTTACCTCCCAGCCTATCGTGGATTCATCCAGGTTTTCACGTGTCTATGCTCGGAAGGTATCATGCCGACTGTCTTACGTGTTAGACTTTAGCACTATTTAGCTAGATGAGAGCTTGGGTTATAAGGAGGAGCCAGTTGCTATTGTTGCTAGACAGGATCGCCGGTTGAGGTCCGAGAGGATTTCTGCGGTAAAGGTTTAGTGGAGGGGCTAAGCAGTCGAGGAGGCGACCTGGGAGTCCGAGAAGGACATGCGGAGCAGATATCCACACTTATTCAGCACTTCAGGTATTATTCTAAACCCGTTCTAGGACGAACATTTGTTTAAGAGGTGGAGAATGTAATGACCCGACCAGTCGTTTTGTTTTCTAGAACCCCGTTCCCCTAAATAAGACTTCCCGTACTTGCTTTTACTAATTTATGACTTGCGGGGATGGTTGGTTCGGGATTTGGAAGAGTCTGGGTTGCAATCGGAACCCTTGGTTCCTTAAGGTTGGCATACAAGGCCATGTTTAACTTCGATGAACATTTTTAGTAAACGACCTCGGAATTGGGATTTGATAGTTCCAATATATTGGTATGATGATTTCGGACTTGGGCATATGTTCGAATCGGGTTTTGGATGACCCAGGAGCGTTTCGCCGCATAATAGTGAAAGTTGGTTCTTGAAAGTTTTAAAAAGTTCTTTAAATTTGGCTTGGAGTGGGTTTTGGTGATACCGAGATCCAAATGGAATTCCGAGACCTGGAATAGTTCCGTAATGTCATTTAAGATTTGCACGTAAAATTTGGTGTCAATCCGAATAGTCTAAGTATGATTCGACGCGTTCGGATCGATTTAGAAACTTGAAGTTCAAAGTTGGATCCAATTTGGTTTTCGAGCGTTCCGAGAGTTCGAGTGAGTCCGTTTTATGATTCAAAACTCGTTGGTATGTTCGGGCAGGGCACTGGGGGCCCCGAGTGTCAATCGGACGAGGCTCGGACCAAGTTAGAATTGGCAGCCAAAGTTGAAGCTTCCAGCTGCTGTCATAATTGCACCTGCACTTGGCCAGCCGCAGGTGCGAGCTCGAAGGTGGGAGCAAGGAGCCGCATAAGCGAGCAAGCGAAGGCTGCCCAGGATCCGCAAGAGCGAGAAGTTTGGTGCACCTACGAGCGCATAGGTGTGATGCCCGTGTCCGCAGAAGCGACCTTCGCTAGCTTGAGGAACTCTGCAGAAGCGGCCCAAGCACTGCAGATGCGGTACCAAAAATGCAGCCAAGGCACCTCAGGTGAGAGAATTGCAGAAGGCAGTGTGTGTTTTAAATCGGGGTTTGAGCATTTCTTTAACGACCCAGCCGGTTGTTTTGACTGTTAGAAACCACGTTTCCCTAAATAAGACTCCCCATATGTGCTTTAATTAATTTATGACTTGCGGGTATGGTTGGTTCGGAATTTGGAAGTGATAGGGTTGAAATCGGAGTAATTGGTTCGAAGTTTGGCTTTAAAAGGGTAAGTTTGACTTCGATCAATATTTTTAGAAAACGACCCCAAAATCGAGATTTGATGGTTCCAATAGGTTGGTATGATGGTTTTGGACTTGGGCGTATGTTCGAATCGGGTTTTGGATAACCCGAGAGCGTTTTAGAGCTTAAAAGTAAAAATCAAGTATTTGAAGGTTTAACATTCTTTAAATTTGGTTTGAAATAGGTTCTGGAGTAATCGAGGTCAGTTTGAAATTCCAGGCCTCGGAATAGCTCTGTATTGTGAATCTTGTCTTAGGAGCGCGTCCGAATGTTAATTTGTAGGTCCGTAGGTCATTTCGGAGTTTTTAAGAAGTTTGACCGGAAGTGGACTTTTTGATATCGGGTTCGGATTCCAATTCCGGAAGTTGGAGTAAGTCCGTAATGTCAATTATGACTTATGTGCAAAATTTGAGGTCAATCCGACGCGGTTTGATAGGTTTCGGCATCAAATGTAGAAGTTTGATATTCTAAAGTTTATTAGGCTTGGAATGTGCTGCGATTCATGAATTCGGCATTGTTTGTTATGATTTGAAGGCTCGACTAAGTTCGTAATGTGTTTTGGGACGTGTTGGTATAATTGGTTAAGGTCCTGAGGGCCCCGGGTGGTTAACGGATCGAATTTGGAATTTGAAGAAGAGTTGAAGCAGTTGATATCTGGTGTGATCACACCTGCGCAAAAAGGGCCGCGGGTGCGAAGCCGCAGGTGTGAAATATCCATCGCAGGCGCGGACACCGCACACGTGAAGAATTGTGCCGCAGGTGCGAAGCCGCAAGTGCGAGAAATCCATTGCAGGTGCGAATGATTTTGCCGCGGGTGCGAAGCTGCGAGCGCGAAGGATTTTGCCGCGGAAGCGATGATCACTGGGCAATGAGTGTTTAAAGCGTGGATTTGAGCATTTTTGCTCATTCCATCATTCTTGGGCGATTTTGGAGCTTTTTAAGAGGGGATTTCAACTAGAAATTTGAAGGTAAGTTAATTTTACATACTTTGAGTTAAATACATAGATTATGGGTAGATTATAACTAGTAAATCTTAGAAATCAAAGGTTTAGATGAAAAACCTAGATTCTTATAAAATGAGATTTTAATCACGAAAATTGTCATGGAATTGGATAGAAACTATATATTTGAGTTATTGAGATTATGAGTAGCGTTTTCATCCGAACATTTTCGAAATCCGAGCATGTTGGCCCGGGGTGAATTTATGGAAATTTACCATTTTGTGTTGGGTAATTAATTGAACAGACTAAATTCGAATTATTGAGCACGTATTAATTATTTTGTATAACATTTGGAAAGTTTTGGATTTTTCGGCATCAAATTGAGAATTTAATGCGACGTGGTGATCGAGAAGTGGACTTTGAGACAAGGTAAGTCTCTTGTCTAATCTTGTGAGGGAAAAATTACCCCATAGGTGATTAAACTAATAATTGTTGTTAATTGTGGGGGCTACGTACGCACGAGGTGATGAGAGTCCGTAGGTAGCTTAAGAAAATGTCCTCTTTTTTTTGTGGAGCGGGCCGAACGCCTCGGCAGTATAGATGCATCTATGGATTGCACCGCACGTCCCTCGGCAGTGTACACGACACTATGGATCGGGTCGTACGACCTCGACATAAATCGTGCCCAATAATAATAATTACACGATACTTTGCTATTTTAATTGCAGCTTGTGAATTTAATTAATAGATTGGTAATTGATGCATTTGAAGGAATTTAATTATTTCTGTTGATTAAATAAAACATATTGTAACTCTATGAATCAATAAGGTTCCTCTTTAAGAAAGTCCCCGAGAGGGCTTGTTGATTTAGATATTTTTATTTTTATTCCAATTGTTATTATTGACCCTTAGTGAGTGTCAAAGTCAACCATCTCGTCTCTACCTCTTCGAGATTAGGCTTGATACTTAATGGGTACACGTTGTTTACGTACTCATGCTACACTTGCTGCACATTTTTGTACAGGTACGTATATGTCTAGTGGCCTTGTGGGAGCAGAAATGTGGCTAATGCAGAGACTTAGTTGAGCTGCCTTCTACATTACGATCCGCAACCAGTAGAGTCTCCTTCAAAGTTATTTATATTTTTCCTGTCTAAGTTCTATTCCGGACAGTTGTTGTATTTTATTTTATATTCCTAGTAAATGCTCATGCACTTGTGACACTGGGTTTTGGGAGGATTATGGGCTGTTCTATAGTAAATTTTTTAAAAGTATTATTATTTACTAAGTAAATCTCCATTCTTTACTATGTATACTAAAGGAAAATATGATTTCAAAATTAATAAAAATGAGAACTCAATTTAGTATTTATTGTTGGCTTGCCTGACAGTGGTGTCCGGCGCCGTCACGACCTTAATGGAATTTGGTCCGTGACAACATGGTATCAGAGCACTAGGTTCACTTAGGTCTCACGAGTCATGAGCAAGTCTAGTAGAGTCTTGCGGATCGGTACGGAGACATCTATACTTATCTTCCAGAGGCTACAGGGTTGTTAGGAGCACTTCCCTTCTTGATTCCTCATCGTGCGATTTAATTCCTTTAAGGATTATGCCTTTGTTTCTATCCTATTCAATCTTGTGCTATGTGGAATGCTTGTTATAGATCGGGAATTGAGGAATTGTAATGGTACAACAAATGTGGTGTAGGATGTTTCTCCCTGCATAATTGATTGGGCTATTATCGTCGCCTTGAAGAACGATGTTCGGTCATTTCAGCTCAGTAGCTATATTTCGGATGGTTTTGAGGCTATGCACAGGTTGCCACGATGTTCATGAGTTATTATCTTACGGAATTGATGTAATGGTGAGGTGCTCGTTTATGTGTCGACACGGTGAACGACTTGAAGTAAGGTTTTTCTTAGTACATGATGTAAAGGTTCGACGTTTAATATCAGCAAAAGAAAGGTAATCGTACTATGAATGTTCAGGTTTGGGGTTGATGAAGTAATGAATCTTGCTATTTTTGAGTGTGGTAGAGTTCTCAATTGTGATGTGGTGTCATCGCCTTGTTGAATGCGTTAAGGTTCTCCGGTGTTATGGTTTTCTTCAACTCGCCTTTACAGCGGGGTATTTGGAATTTGTGTCGGGGAAGTAGTTGTCAGAATTCGCGGTGTGCAGTGGTTCAGGATCGAATCGGTTTAAATCTAGTAGCGATCTATTGGTTCAAGTGCTATAGAGACGGATTTTGTGTTAAGGCAACAACTAGGCAGTGGAGGACGAGGAAGGACATGTGGGAGGTGTCTTGTGGTGGTTAAGTTCCTAGAAGGCCAAGTGTGAGAAACGGAAGTCGAGTAGTTGCTTAAAGGAGAGGGTTTGACCAAAATGGGAGAATGGCAAGGTAGTATATGGTTTACAGGGTAGGATAACTACACGTCTTGAGTAAAGTTTGGAGTGATTTGGATTCATGATGGACAGTGACTAGGTCTATAGACTTAATTTGGAATATTGGCTATTATACTGGGGGAAGATTGGATGCGACAGAAATGAGTTTGCCTGATGTGAAGAGGAATGCAACATGACTTCGGTTTAGGATGTATCATTTGTATAGCTGGTGAACGAGCATGGGCTCAGGATGGTTTATTGGTTTCATGGTAATAGTATTTGGTGCAGCCTTCTATGAGGATGTTAGAATGGAATTTCCATAGGTGGGATATCTCCTGTGAGCAGGTTAGTGGTTGCGTGGTGTTGATGGAGCTTCTACGAAGAATTTTATTGACTATCCTGTAAGAGGTCAAGAATGTGAATGTGGCTAGTGATTCAGAATGTTCATGAAATGTTTAACATAAGTATTTCAAGGAATTTGGTAGGTCAGTTATGCGAGATTGTGTTAATGGGGGATAAGGAGTCTTAGTTGGTTCCGGAGTTATGAAATTGTAGCTTCAAGCCAAGTAGGAGAGCCCCACCGTCTATGATTGGATTGCATGGTTGTCTATTTCTATGGTTTTTGGTTATCAGTGTATTCGTGGGCCATTTCAACTAAGGAAAGAAAACATCACTGGTAATTTGAGTAAAGGATTTGAGGAATGTGTGCCATATTTGGCCTTATCGATTCATGTTCAGGATTTGGGAAGACTTAGAGTCTATGCTTCGTGTTGATGTGATGTACAAAGAAGGTGATTCAGCCGAATGCTTCTTTTAGAGAGTGTTCAACTGCTAGCATAGCTTTGAGTTGATTATATTCGGGACTAGGTTGGAATAGGTGACTCTCAACAATGGCCCTAGTGGATTCAAAATGTTAAAGTGCAGTGCCTAAGAATTTCGAGCCTGTAGTATGGTTAAGTATCGAGCTTTTGCAGCAGATTTTGAAAAGGGTTTGGGGTATTCTATGTTATTTTTGGTCTGCGGTGTAGCATTGGAGGAATGGGAAAAAATTACTTTGGATTCATAAAGGAAATATCAGAATGTGCGTATCAGTTGAAGATGTGAATGTGCACACAATGAGGGTATGAGATAGTTTGTGGGTTTTAAGAGAATGTGGTCCCGTGAAATGGGGTCACTCAGGACAAGTGCAGATTTGGTTCGTTACGTTGGAATGGAGCTATTGTTACTATTTCTAAGGCAAGTAGAGAATAAATTGGAAGAAGCGGGGTTGGTTAGTAATGGTTGAATCAGCATGGTTGTGGCAGTGATCGGTTTCTTTAGCATGAAGTTTTACATATGGTTTGTGGTTGTACTCGTGGGTTTGACAGCCACCATAACTTTGTTGATTCGGGAGATATTTAATTCAAACGGTCTTTTTATGTAAATGGATTCCAGAAAAGTCTTGGCAGTTTAGATCGCAATTTGAGGCTGGTATATCTCTACGGTATGGGAATTCGGTTGCGTATTGCATTGGTTCTTCGAAAATAAGCTAAGTGAAATGTTTCTAGCTAATTGGGTGACTTATTCCACTAGTAATTCAAGGGTTATGGCTAATACGTGTATTATCGCATAACGGTATGTTAGGTGTAGTGAACGACATGAAATTTTAAAGTTGAGGATCAAGGTTGCAATTCGGTGTTGACAGGGATGTCACGAGCTCGGACAAGCAAGGAAGAATTAAGCTGTTTGGAGTAAGCTGGTATCGTCTTTAGCTTTACCTGAAACTAGTGTCATGTGTACGAAGCTTTGTGTATTGATTTTTGCAAGCTTTCGATTAGCTTTACAGCATTGTATAACTTGTAGTATGGATGTGTAGGCTTTGTTACCTGGTGCGGAAAGTTGGGGGAAGCATATTCCGTGGAAAGATTATACAAGGGTGACATGGAGTAACTTGATTGATTAAGGATTGAAACCAAGTATGAAAATTTTTGGTAGTGTCGCTAATGTGAGAGTTAGGGCTTGAAAGGCGCTCTATCCAGTTGGTTGAGAATTGTGAAAGTTTGTTTCGAATTCGACAGTAGTTCTTGTGTTTTATGGAAAATGGGTTATTGTGGGTCCTTGAAAGGTCATTTGCCCAGTGCGGTACGATCAGAATCAGCATGAGGTCCGTGGATGGATCTAGAACATAAATGTGGGCTCTATAATAGGCTGGATGTGTTCATTTTAGCATAACGTTGTTTTCGGAGGGCTCTTCGGTCCTTGGATGCTATTTCTATTGTCGGCCCTTCCATGTAATCTCAATTGTGCTATGTGGGTTATGAGGCAGTTTGATTATTCGTACTTATATTGAGATCCCGTTTAGGTTGCGGTGTTATATGAGGAGGGTGCTCTCGAAATACAGGTCATTTATTACACCTTAGTTGTGCTTGAGTTTTATAGCGTATGACGCTACCCATCTCCCCAGGATTTATATTATGCAATTGGCGTGCTTGTGGATGATATTCGGTCATTACGTGAGTTTGAGCATTATGGCACGATGGGTGTTTTCTTTAGATTATTAGGTGTGGATCGGGTGCCACGCCGCCATAGGTATGTTGTTTGAATCGGGTTGCACGCCACAGCGGTATCATGTGTGGATTGGGGTCACACCGAAACAGTGTGCTATTGAGTACAGTTCCCTATATCTATTCTTATTTATTTTGTTTCTCTTTTCTGGGGAAAGTTCATAACATCCTTTCGATTGTTTAATTCGTTGCGTGGGAGATCATTTTCTTTATGTATCACATTTGAGTTTGTAGTTGTTTGGCACATTGTGGCATCATATGAGATTTTTGGCAGTATCTGAGGTGGCTTATTTCTTGAGTAGCTTATGCTGGGGGGAGACAGGATTATTAGACCTGGGATCAGTGCGAGCAGATTTATATGAAACTTATTAAAGAGCAAATATCGTTATTTGGTTTGTAATGAGGAAATGGTTCTTGTGAGAAGGAGAAACTCAATAATTTGTTGACTCGGCAGTTGGTTATGAATTTCTACACATTTCTTCCCTCGTGAAAGCATTTCAAGAGTTGGAACAGGACTTATAAGTATCATGAGGTGTGTTGTGAACATCAGATTCGTGGAATGTCGGCTATTGTTATCGGAGGATGTTATTATGGTCATGTGAATAGTGCGTTGCATGGTCTAAATTCAACAAAGGTCAGCAATCCTGTATTGGTGCATCGTGCAGTGATTGATATGGAGTTCGTAGGTTGGAAACATGCATGGTGGAGAATTCTGGATGTTAGGATTGGGCTCTAAGGCTTAATTGCCTAAATAAAGAGGAGAATCTTCAGATTGGCTCGAGCTAATGTGCTCAACTTGGTGTGGTATCATGGGTAGGTGCATGAAGTGTTAAAGAGTGATTTTGGACAACTCCAGAACAGTCCTTAGCACGTTCGAGGACGAACGCATATTTAAGTGGGAGAGAATATAATGACCCTATCGGTTGTTTTGACTGCTAGAACCCCGTTCCCGTAAATAAGACTCCCCATATGTGCTTTTATTAATTTATGACTTGCGGGGATAGTTGGTTCGGAATTTGGAAGTGATTAGGTTGAAATCGGAACAATTGGTTCCTTAGTTTGGCTTTAAAGGGGCAAGTTTTACTTCGGTCAACATTTTGAGAAAATGACCCCGAAATCGGGATTTGACGGTTCCAATAGGTTCGTATGATGATTTTGGACTTTGGCGTATGTTCGAAACGGGTTTTTTGGATAATTTGGGAGTGTTTTAGCGCTTAATATTAAAAATCAACTATTTGAAGGTTTAAAGATCTTTAAATTTAGTTTGAAGTAGGTTTTGGAGTAATCGAGATCCGTTTGAAATTCCGAGCCTGGGAATAGCTTTGTATTGTGATTCTGGTCTTAAGAGCACGTCCGGATGTTAATTTGGAGGTCCGTAGTCATTTCGGAGTCAATTGGCGAAAGTTAGAAATTTGAAGGTTTTTAAGAAGTTTGTCCGGAAGTGAACTTTTTGATTTCGGGTTCGGATTCCAATTCCGGAAGTTGGAGTAGGTCCATAATGTCAATTATGACTTGTGTGCAAAATTTGAGGTCAATCGGACGCGGTTTGATAGGTTTCGACATCTAATGTAGAAGTGTGAAATTCTAAAGTTTATTATGCTTGGAATGTGCTGCGATTCATGAATTCGACGTTGTTTGATGCGATTTGAAGGCTCGACTAAGTTCGTAATGTATTTTGGGATGTGTTGGTATAATTGGTTAAGGTCCCGAGGGCCCCGGGTTGACGAAGCGAATTTGGAATTTGAAGAAGAGTTGAGGCAGCTGATATCTTGTGTGATCGCACCTGCGCAAAAAGGGCCGTGGGTGCGAAGCCGCAGGTGCGAAAAATCCATCCCAGGCGTGAAGAATTTTGCCGCGTGTGCGAATCCACAAGTGCGAGAAATCCATCGCAGGTGCGAAGGATTTTGCCGCGGGCGCGATGATCGCTGGGTAGTGAGTGTTTAAAGCAGGGATTTGAGCACTTTTGCTCATTTATTCATTCTTGGGCGATTTTAAAACCTTTTCATAGGGGATTTCAACTAGCAATTTCAATGTAAGTTAATTCTACACACTTTGAGTTAAATACATAGATTATGGGTAGATTATAACTAGTAAATCTTAGAATCAAAGGTTTAGATGAAAAACCTAGATTCTTATAAAAACAAGATTTTAACCACTAAAATTGTTACGGAATTGGATAGAAACTATATATTTAAGTTCTTGAGATTATGGGTAGCATTTTCATCTGAAAATTTTCGGCATCCGGGCACGTGGGCCCGGGGTAAATTTTAAGAATTTTACCATTTTGGTTTGGGTAATTAATTCAATAGCCTAAATTCGATTTATTGAGCACATATTAATTATATTGTATAACATTTGTATAGTTTCGGATTTTTCGGCATCGAATTGGGAATTTAATATGACGTGATGATCGGGAAGTAGACTTTAAGACAAGTTAAGTCTCTTGTCTAATCTTGTGAGGGAAAAATTACCCCATAGGTTATTAAACTAATAATTGTTGTTAACTGTGGGGGCTACGTACGCACGAGGTGACGAGAGTCCGTACGTAGCTACTATCTATGCTAAAGTCCGGGTGGTTTAGGACTCGAAGCATAAATTATGTGTGTAAATTGTATCCTTTATTTTTATTAAATTATTTGAAATATATTGTGAATTGTTAGGGAAAGATAGTAAAAGATGGAAATCTTATATACTTAATTTTCTGCTTAAATTAATGAATTGTTAAAAGAATTGTTCATCCTCTCGAATTTACCTATAATAAATATACTCTCCTTCTGGAGGTACATAACAAAATGTCCTCCTTTCTTATGGAGCGGGCCGAATGCCTCGGCTGTATACATGCATCTATAGATCGCGCCGCATGTCCCTCGACAGTGTACACGACACTCTGGATAGGGTCGTACGACCTCAGCGGAAATCGTGCCTAATAATAATAATAATTACACGATACTTTTCTATTTTAATTGCAGCTTGTGAATTTAATTATTTATGTTCATTAAATAAATATTATTGTAACTCTATGAATCATGTTGATTTAGATATTTTTATTTTTATTCCAATTATTATTATTGACCCTTAGTGAGTATCAAAGTCGATCATCTCGTCTCTACCTCTTCGAGATTAAGCTTGATACTTACTGGGTACACGTATTTTACGTACTCATGCTACACTTGCTGCACATTTTTGTGCAGGTACGTATATGTCTAGCGGCCTTGTGGGCGCAGAGGTATGGTTAATGCGGAGACTTAGATGAACTGCATTCTACATTACAATCCGCAACCACTAGAATCTCCTTCAGAGCTATTTATATTTTTTCTGTCTAAGTTGTATTCTGGACAGTTGTTGTATTTTATTTTATATTCCTAGTAAATTCTCATGCACTTGTGACACCGGATTTTGGGAGGATTATGAGTTGTTCTGTAGTGAATTTGTTAAAAGTATTATTATTTACTCTGTAAATCCCCATTCTTTACTATGTATATTAAATGAAAATATAATTTCAAAAGTAATAAAAATGAGAACCTAATTTAGTATTTGTTGTTGGCTTGCCTGACAGTGCTGCCCGGCGCCATCACGGCCTTAATGGATTTTGGGTCGTGACAATTTTTGCTCATTTCTTACACTCTTGGGACGATTTTTGAAGCTGGTTAGAGAGGGGATTTTATCACTAATTGAGGTAAGTAATTTCTATACAATGTGTGTTAAATACATAGTTTATGGGTAGATTATAACATGTAAATTAGTGAAAATTATGGGTTTAGGTGAAAACCTAGGTTTTTGATAAAAATAAGATTTAACCACGAAATTTGTTATAGAATTTAGTAAAAATCATATATTTATGTTCCTAAGGTTATGGGTAACAACTTTCTTTAAAAATTTCGGAATCCGAGCATGTGGGGCCGGGAGTGAATTTTAGGAATCTTGCAATTTAGGTTGGGTAATCACTTAAATGGTGGAATTATGAACTTTTAAGCCTAGATTCATTAGTTTATGTAATGTTTGACTAGTTTCGAGTCGTTTGGCGTCAAATTTGGAGGCTTGAGCGTTTTCTTGAATTGGGAAGTAGGATTTGAGACGAGGTAAGTCTCCTTTCTAACCTTTTAAGAGGTAATTAACCCCATAGGTGAATTAAATAAATGTTTGTACCTAATGGTGGGGGCTACGTACGTACAAGGTGACGAGAGTCCATATGTAGCTACTATTATGCTATTGTCCGGGTACTTTGGGACCCGTATCATTCTATACTTGGAAAGTTTGTGTCCTTACTTGCTAATATAACCACTTAGTCATGATAGAAATTAGAAAAAAGAATTGTATAAGGTTAAATTCACTTACTTGAAGGTTTCTTTGAGATACTTGACTTTAAATGAGAAACTTGTATTTTCTTGAAAATAATTGTTATTTGTAGATCGGGCCGAGCGGCTCGAAAGTAAATAGATGCATCTATGGTTCGCGTCATTCGACCCTCCGGCAGTGCACAATTTGAATATTTTGTTAGATCGGGCCGTACAATCTCAGCATAATGCTAATTATTTGGAAATTCTCCATGATTTATACTGCTTAAATGCCTTGAAATGTAAGTTGTTAAATGATATTACTAAAATTGAAGTTATAATTATGAAAGAAGAACTTATCTCTTCTTGTTATGTTATTGAACTGACAATATTATTCATGATATCCATGCTTAGCATAATACTTTAATTACATTATTATTGGCCCTATTAAGTGTCAAGTCGACCCCTCGTCACTACTTCTTCGAGGTTAGGCAGGATACTTACTGGGTACATATTGTTTATGTACTCATACTATGCTTTTGTACTTAATTGCACAGGATCTGAGGCTGGTGCATCTAGTTACCTGCCCGGCGTGCATACCTGATCTTGGACCGAGACTGCACGGTGAGTTGCCCCTTCTGAGCCATTCAGCAGCATGCCGGAGTTTCTTTTTTATTTTTATTAGTCTATTCTGCTGCAGATAGTAGGATAGTCATCTTTTGTATATTCTACTAGTTGCCCACACGCTTGTGACACCATATCTTGGCACGTATTTGTAGACTATGATTTTTAGGTTGTAATTCAATAGTTATAACTGCTTTTAGATGTTTCCGTTTGTTTACCTTAAAATCCTTTATTTACCAAATACTTTAAATATAAGTAAAGCTAAATGCTGGAATTAATTAATAAACAAAAATGGAAAATCACTAAGTTGTTCACTGTTGGCTTATCCAGCAATGGTGTTGGACGCCATCACGGCCTGACATGGAGTTGGGTCATGACAAGCCAATTGAGGCAGCTACCAAGGAGTCGGAGCCGGACATGCAGAGTAGATATCTCCTCCTTTTCACCAGCTTAGGTATTTTTCTAACTCCGTTCGAGGACGAACGTTTATTTTAGAGGTGGAGAATGTAATGACTCAATATGTCATCTTTAATTTTAAATATTCATTTATGTGTTCTGAGACATCGAAAAGCACTATTCAGCATTTCTCGACTTCCGTGCGCATTTCGTAAATTTGTTCGGAAAGTTTTTATATGAAATATGGAAAAATGCATAAGATGCACCCTATACTTGTCTAGGAAAATCAGTTTTACATTCAACCTTTACGAGCATCCTATTACCTACTTATTCTTGTCCAAAGTGAATTTAATACAACCCATCGTCATCTTTCACGTCCCCAAACCCGTATTCTCCTTCTTAACGCTCAATCTCTTCCTCTCCATTTTCACACCTATAATCCAGAGTTTGTTGCCCCTTCCCCTTTGATCTTTGTCTTCACTGCACACTCCTTTCTTCTTCAACTACCTATTTTTTATTTTGACTCGCCTCAAAATATGGTTCTCTTTAAAGAATCTACAACAATAAAAGAAAGAAATATTAGTCATTTTAATAGACATGATAAAAAGAGAAATAAAGATGATGTTTAATATATAATACTTTAAGTGTAATGTATTTATAAAATTGATGGTGATTTGGAAATCCACCACCATCTAGTGCGTCGATTTGACGTACAATTTAATGGGTTTGTGGTGTTTGATGGAAATGGGTTCTTTTGAAAACGATTTTTAGCATATCACTAACTTGCAACAAAAATTCGTCAATTTAATATACAATTTAATGAAATTGGTGATGGTTGATGGAATTAATGATGATGAATTTGGCAGTGAAATCGGTGGTAACTAGTAAAATTGGTGGTGATTGGGTTTCTGATGGTGGTGTTATTGGTGGTAATGGATGTTTGTTGGTGGGTGTGGAAGAATACAAAGAAATGTGTGAATAAAAAAAGGAAAAAAAAAATTAAAGGCAGATGATGCTGATGTGGTATGCGCGTGCACCTTATACTTTGAAAGTGGTATTATGTTTCAGAAGGGGTATTCAATTCACTTAGAATAAGTATAGAGAGGTACTTGGACACACGTAAAGGTTGAGTGTGAAACCGATTTTCCTGGACAAGTAAAGGGTGCATCTTATGTATTTTCCCTATGAAAAATTGATTAAAATGTGAAATAGAGCTTTAAAACACAACTCGATTGACTTCGGTCAACGTTTTATCCGGATGAGTGTTTTGACATTTTCGGTAGGTCAGTATCGTGATTTGGGACTTGGGCGTATGCCCGGAATCGAATTCAAAGGTCCCTAGCTCAAATTATCGTCATTTAACGGAAACTAGAAATTAAAAAGTTTAAGAATTCCTAAATTTGGTCATAATTGGGTTGTTGATGATATCGGGTCCCGATTTAAATTTTGAGAGTTCGATCAGCTTTATAACAATATTTATAACTTATGTACAAAAAAAATAAAAAGGGTTCGATTTTATAAAGCTTGAATTTTTAAAGTTTGACCGAAGATTTGACTTTTGAGCAAACGACCCCGAAATTGAATTTTAATGATTCCGATAGCTTCGTATGGTGATTTCGGATTTAGGGACATGTTTGGATATGGATTTGGAAGTCCGTAGGACAATTCGACGCATTTTGGCGAAAGTTGAAAAATAGAAGATTTTTGAAAAGTTTCACCGGGAGTTGACTTTATTGATATCGGGGTAGAAATTCAATTCTGAAAATTGTAACAGCTCCAGTTATTTATGACTTGCATGCAAAATTTGAGTTCATTCTGAATTGATTTGGCATGTTTTGGCGCGAGTTATAGAATTGAAAATTCCATAAACTCATAAGTCCAAATCGGCGTGCAATTAGTAGTTTCGCCATTTTAATGTGTGATGTGAGACCTCGAGTAGGTCCATAATATGTTTTGAGACTTGTTGATGTGTTCGGACGGGGTCCCGGAGCGCTCAGATGAGTTTCGGAGTGGTTTCTGACCATTTTAGGTCATTTTTAACTACTGTGTTTTGACAGCAGTGTGCGAAATTTATGCTGCCCATAGCTAACTTTGGAAGCTTATATCTCGCAATCTATAAGAAATCTAGAAATGATCAAAACATGAAAGTTGTAACCCTTTGATTCTAGTTCCAGAAAGATAAACCATTCATCATTTGGACATTTGTACATAAAGTTATGATCGATTGATTGAAGGCTAGTAATACATTTTTTCTTTGCCTGGTAGTGTGCATCGCCAGAAAATTTCTGATGCACAAGGCTGACTTTGGAAGCTTATATCGCCAATCTATAAGGAATCTGAAAATTATCAAAACATGAAAGTTGTAGAGCTTTGATTCTAGTTTCGAAGAAGATTAACCATTCATCATTTGGACATGTGTACAGAAAGTTACGATCGTTTGACTGAAGACTGGTGCCACAATTTTTGGCTTGAAATTTGAAGACAAGTCGCATCTCACATATGCAACTTGCCTGGACATAATATATATGTCCGGAGTCCGACATTTTGTTCATTTTTAGAGTTTTAGACCTCGGTTTAGGGCGATTTCAGAAGCATTTTTCACGAGTTTGAGTTGGGTAAGTATTCTTTATCATAAATTAGTTATATTTCATGATTCCATACTCATTTACATCATGAATCCGTGAATTTATAGTGGAAAAATCAATTTTTTATAAAATCATAAAAAAATAATAATTAAGATTTGAAAGACAATTCAATGTCGGAATTCGATAATTTTTGTATGGTTGAACTCGTATCGGAACGGGTGTTCAGATTTCGTGAGTTTTTCTGGGATTTGAGACGTGAGTCCCACTGTCAGTTTTTGAAATGAATTTCGGATTTTAATCCGGAAAATTAGTAATTTCATATGGAATTAATTTCTACGATTCGTGTTGAGAATATTGAATTATTGTTTGTGACTAGATTTGAAGCTTTCAGACATCAATTCGCGAGGCAAAGGTTTATTTTGAATTTTGTTGCGAAGCGAGGTAAGTGTCGTGGTTAACCTTGACTTGAGAGAATAGAACCTTTGAATTATTGTTATGTGAATTTCATGTGTAATGACGTATAGGCGAGGTAACAAATGTATGCACATTTATCTGGAAATCATAAATTATTTTAAATCATGAATTAATTATTATATTAATTATTTCTCTCATATTCCCTGCTCAATATTATGTCTTGAATCCATGCTATATTTGCTACATGCTTATTTGATTTATGTGACTTAATTGTTACTTGACATTTAGCATACTAAATATTAAATTTCCTATTACCTCCTTAATTTCCACAATTAATTGCTACTTGTCATCACTTGTTTCTAAATAAATCATAATTATTATATGCTTGTTGTCTTACAATTTCGTATTAATTGTTGTATTTATTGGAATAATTTTTTTTATAAGAATTGTTAAATTATATTATTGAGGAGCGGGTTTCACGCCCCAACAGAAATGAAAGTGAATATATTGGAGGAGCGGGTTGAATGCCGCAACAAAATTGATTGAAAAGATATATTGAGGATCGGGTTTCACACCACAACAGAATAAAATAAAAATAAATATATTGTGGGATCGGGTTGCACGCCGCAACAGAATGTGATTTAAGTAATAATTGGTTATGATTGTCGAGTTGGCTTGATGGTTGATATGATTTACAGGTTTAATTTCTATTCCTGTCCTCCAATATTGTTGTTATTATTATTATTATTGCGTACAAGTTAATGTAAGTTACCTGCCTTAGCCTCATCACTTACTGAGTACATGGGGTTGGTTGTACTCATACTACAATCTGCACTTCTTGTGCAGATACAGGAGTTGGTCCCATCGGCGTACAATAGATTTGCTCGGATTTAGCTATCCACAGGAGACTTGAGGTATAGCTGCACGGCGTTCGCAGCTCTGAAATCCCCATCTACTTTATTTTAGCTCTGTATTTCTTCCATACAACTTTATTTTCATTCGGACCCTTATTTGTATTATTCTAGTAGCTCGTGCACTTGTGATACTAATTCCGGGATGGTATTTAGAGATCGTTATTATTATGGTTTACTCACTTTATTTCAGATCCTATTCCAGTTATTAGTTTTTTTATTATTTATTAAATTAAATTGTTAAAATTATTCTAACGCTGGCTTTCCTAACAAATAAAATGTTAGGCGCCATCACGGTCCCGAAGGAGGGAATTTTAGGTCGTGACAGAATCGGGACACATAGTCCCTAAAATGGAAGTTTAAATTGTGTGAATTGACCGTAGTTTGAACTGTATGAAGATGACCTCAGAATAAGGTATCATGGTTTCAATAGTTTTGTAGGGTGAATTTGGTCGTAGGAGCATGTTCGGATGTTGAATTGGAGGCCCGTAGGTCATTTTAGCATCAATTGGCGAAAGTTGAAAATTTGATGAATTTTGGAAAGTTTGGTCGGGGGTGGACTTTTTGATATCGGGGTTGGATTCTAGTTCTGAAAGTTTTAGTAGGTCCGTAATGTCAATTATGACATGTGTGCAAAATTTAAGGTCAATCAGACTTGATTTGATAGGTTTCGGCATCAAATGTAGAAGTTTGAAATTTTAAAGTTCATTAGGCTTGAATTGATGCGCGATTTGTGTTTTTAGTATTGTTTGATGTGATTTAAAGGTTCGACTAAGTTCGTGTGATGTTTAGGACTTGTTTGTATGTTTGGTTGAGGTCTAGGGGGCCTCGGGTGAGTTTTAGATGCTTAACGTATCATTTTTGTACTTAAAAGATTTTCTGGTGCAGGGCTGGTTCTGGTGTAATCGCACCTGCACAAGGCTGATGTAACGACCCAGCCGGTCTTTTTGAGTATTACAACCCCATTCCCCCATTTACTGCTCAATTTATTCTTTACAGGTGTTATGTGACTTGTCGGGGTGATTGGTTCAGGTCTGGTGAGGTTTTGGAATGAATTGGAATACTTGGTTCCAAGGTTTAAAACTTAAGTTGAAAAGGTTGACCGGATAATGATTGATGTGTAAATGACCCCTTGATAGAATTTTGACGATTCCAATATCTCTGTATGGTGATTTTGGACTTAGAAGCATGTCCAGAAAATTATTTAGAAGTCCGTAGTTAAATTAGGCTTAAAATGGCTAAAATAGAAATTTAAGTTTGGAAGTTTGATAGGGGAGTTGACTTTTGATATCAGGGTCAGAATCTGATTCTGAAAATTTAAATAGGTCTGTTATATCATTTATGACTTGTGTACAAAATTTGAGTTCAATCGGACTTCATTTGATAGGTTTTAGCATCGAATGTAGAAGTTGATGTGATTTGAGGTTTCGACTAAATTAGTATGATGTTTTAGGACTTGTTGGTATATTTGGTTGAGGTCCTGGGGGCCTCGGGTTAGTTTCGGATGGTTAACGGATCAAATTTGGACTTAGAACAATTGAAACTTGTTGTTGCCTACTGATGGAATCGCACTTGCAGAATTTGGCTCGCAGATGCGAGCTTGCAGAAGAGAGCCTGGCATCACACTAGCGGATGAGACATCGCAGAAGCGACACAATGGTCGCAGATGCAGACTGGGCTAAGGGGGCTTTGGACCGCAGAAGCGGACGCTTCATCGAACAAGCGAGTCCGCATAAGCAAAGGCTGTCGTAGATGCAGAAGATTTACAGCAAAAGAGGAACTGCAGTTGTGGTTAAAAATTCTGCAGAAGCGAAACCACTGGGCACTGTACAAAAATAGAGGGTTTCGAGTTTTTGTCATTTTTGGACGTTTCCAACATGGTTTTGGGGCGATTTTCAGAGAGAATTCATGGGAAAACTCGAGGTAAGTCACTTGCGATCATTGTTAGTCAATAATATTGGATTATCATTGAGAATTTCAACGAGATTACATGTTTTTGAGGTGAAATTAGAGGATTTAGGCCTAGGGATTTCAAAATAAGAATTTGAGATTTGGAGGTGGAGTTGATGTCAGAATTTCGTAAATTTGGTATGGTTGGACTCGTGGTTGAATGAGCGTTCCTATTTTGTAACTTTTTGTCGGGTTCTGAGACGTGGGCGACACAGGCAATTTTTGAGTTAAATATCGGGTTTTTGTTGAAAAATCTGAATTTTCATATGGAATTAATCTCTATAATTTGCATTGACTAAATCAAATTAATTATGACTAGATTCGAGCCGATCGGAGTCGAAAAATAGAGGGAAGGGCATTCTTATTGATTGATTGAGCTTGGCTTGAGGTAAGTGACTTGTCTAATTCTGTGTGGAGGAATACCCTTTGGATTTGAAACTATTGTAACATTTTGTGATATGTGAGCGTCATGTACGCGAGGTGACGAGGGCGTACACGGGAAAAATTTGGAAATATCGGTTCTTGTTGAGTAGTCTTCTTTTAAATTCTTTAACTGAGCTGCCTTAGCATATGTAGTGTTCATGTTTAGCTTAGTATCACATGTGTATGTTCCTTAACTCTTACCTGCTTTCCTTGATTTGATTTAAATCTTTAACTGTAAGATTTCTTGTTGAAAAATTGTTGTTCCTCTGACCAACTGCTGCATATTTACTTTTGGGACTACAAGGCAGTTCATCGGGAGATCCCTTGTACTGCATATTTACTTTTGGAACTACGAGGAGGTTCCTCAGGAGATTCCCATGTACTGCATATTTACTTTTGGGACTACGAGGCAGTTCCTCGGGAGATTCTCATATACTGCATATTTACCTTTGGGACTACGAGGCAGTTCCTCGGGAGATCCCCCATACTGTAGATTTACTTTTGGGACTATGAGGCAGTACCCCAGGAGTGACCCTGTTGTTTAGCTTTATTTACTGTGCTGATATTTTTTGGAACTTCTTATTGTTTAAATCCATAGTCATTTCAAAAATATTATTACATTTTATGCCTTACTTTTCTCTTAAACCAGTAGGTCCCTGACTTGACCTCGTCACTACTCTACCGAGGTTAGACATGGAACTTACTAGGTACCGTTGTAGTGTACTCATACTCACTCTGCACATCTTTTGTGCAGATCTAGGTACTTCCTATCCCACCAGGTATTAGTGAACTAGTTGTACACGCAGACTTCAAGGTACTTCTGTTAGCGCCCGCAGACCTTGGAGTCCCCCTCTATCCTTATTATGTTGTCTTTTCCTGATTTCTCTTAAAACTATAATGTATTGAGACCCTCAAAATAAATTCTTAGAAGCTTGTGACTTATTTCTACCGGGTTTTGGGAGTTGAAATTATTGGATTGCAGTATTATATTTATTTCATATGTTGAGAATTTGGCTTCAGTTTTATTTTATTTATTTTCGAAAAAATGGTTAGGCTTACCTAGTCTTAGAGACTAGGTGCCATCACGACATCCTATGAAGGGTGAATTTGGGGTCGTGACAAGTTGGTATCAGAGCTCTAGGTTCATAGGTGTTATGAATCACAAGAAGGTTTAGTAGAGTCTCGTAGATTGGTACTGAGACGTCTGTTTTTATCTTCGAAAGGCTATTGAACTATTAGTAAAATGTTCACTTCTTTGATTCCTTATCGTGCGCATTTGTTGACTTCGAAATTCTAAACCCTTGCCTTTCTATTCTCTCAAAGATTGTGAGAACACGCACAAATGGATCCGATGATCAAACACCCACGCCACCTATTTTAGCCACAAGAGGTCGGGGCCGGTGTAGAGACTGAGTTACTAGGTGGTGCAGCCAGAGCACCTGCATGAGCTGCTACAACAGAGCAACCAGTAGCTCCAGTTGGAGAGCAGACACCTGAGACGCCCGTTACTACTCCTGCACTTCTGGAGACTCTTTCCTAGGTTTTGAGCATGTTTGGCACTCTAGCTGAGGCAGGGTTGATTCCACTTGCTCCTGCCATATCTCAGGCCGGGGAAGGAGCACAGACTCCCACCGCTCGTACCCCAGAGCCAAGGACCCAGGTTGGCCATGCCCCAAGGGTTATACTAGTACAACCAGTTGTCCTAGTTCGGCCCGAGGTTAGGGCAACAGATTCGGATGGGGAACAACTCAGGCTTGAGAGGTACAAGAAGTACCACCCTCCTATTTTCAGAGGATGCTCATGGTTTTTTTGAAGAATGTCTTCACATCCTCTTTGCTATGGGTATTTTGGATTCTAGTGAGGTTTCTTTCATGGCATTCCAACTTCGAGGAGCGACCTACCAGTGATGGCGGGCATACGAGTTGGATAGCCCGGCAGGACAACTTCACTCACTTGGACTCTGTTTTCAGATATGTTCTTGAGGGAATATGTTCCTTAGAGTCTTAGAGATGCATGGCGCGCAGAATTTGAGCAGTTGTACCAAGGTTCTATGACTATGTCAAAGTATGCGGTCTGATCTAGTGATTTGGCTAGGCATGAACCAACCTTGGTTACTACTGTTCGAGAGAGGGTTCGTCGATTTATTGTGGGGCTCCACCATAGTACCAGATTTTGTATGGCCCGAGAGTTAGATATGGATATCACATACCAGCAGGTGGTGTCAATTGCTAAGATATTGGAGAATATGCGGATACAAGAGAGAGAAGAGAGAGTAGAGAGAGAAGCTACGAGACCTCGAGAGTTTGGCACGTATAACAGTTCTTGTGCCACAGCTACAACTCATCAGTGTAGGTGTATGGGGGTCGCCCTTTTCATTCAGCACTTCCAGCCGCCAACGCTACTCCGGCCACTCCTAGGCCCCAGGATCCGTATGATGCACCGCCAGTGTCTAGTGTACCTCCTGTACGGGGTGCTTCTAGCGCCACTCCAGTCGATCAGGCCCAAGCCAATCACAATAGCCACGTCCTTTAAGAGCTTGTTTTGTGTGTAATGACACTCGTCATATGGTGAGGGATTGGCCCATACTTAGAAGGGGTGCACCTCCACAGATATCTCTTGCCCCACCTATTCCACAGGCTTCTCAGGCCATTATTACTGCACCAGTTTCTACTCCACCTGGACAACCAGCTTGAGGTGGAGGTTGGATAGGTAGAGGTCACGCTAGAGGGGGAGGCCAGGCCAGATATTATGCCCTTCCTGCTAGGACGGAGGTAGTTGCATCCTATTCGATTATAACAGGTAGTGTTTCGGTCGTTATAGAGATGCATCAGTCTTATTTGATCGAGGATCCATTTATTCTTATGTGTCATCTTATTTTGCCCCGTATTTGGACGTATCCCGTGATTCTTATGTGTTTGATTGTTATCAGTGGTCTTGAGACCAGAGTTGATTTATTATTGCTTAGCATGGTGGATTTTGATATTAATTTAGGCATGGACTGGTTGTCGCCCTATCACGCTATCCTTGATTGTTATGCCAAGACGATGACGTTGGCTATACCAGGTCTACTACGGCTAGAGTGGAGAGTTACCTTGCATTATGTTCCTAGCAGGGATGTTTCATTTCTTAAGGCTCAACGTATGGTTGAGAAGGAGTGTGTTGTGTATCTGGCCTATGTGAGAGATGTTAGTGTTGATACTCCTATCGTGGAGTCAGTTCTGGTAGTAAGGGATTTTCCCGATGTATTTCCAGTGGATCTTCCAGGTATGCCACCCAACAGGGATATTGACTTTGGCATTGATTTGTTACCAGGCACTCAGTCCATTTCTATTCCACCATATCGTATGGCCCTTGTAGAATTGAAAGAATTAAAGGAGCAGTTACAGGAACTGCTTGATAAGGGTTTTGTTCGGCCCAGTGTATTTCCTTGTGGTGCTCCTGTCTTATTTGTGAAGAAGAAAGATGGTTTTATGCGGATGTGTATTGATTTCTGCTAGTTGAACAAGGTTACAGTAAAGAACAGGTACTCATTGCCATGTATTGATGACTTATTTGATTAGCTTCAGGGTGGTAGAGTGTTCTCTAAAATTGACTTGCGCTTCAGGCTTTCATTAGTTGAAGATTTGGGAGCAAGATATTCCGAAGACTGCTTTTAGGACTCGGTAGGGTCATTATGAGTTCCTTGTAATGTCATTTGGGCTGACCAACGCCCCAGTAGAATTTATGCATTTGATGAACAATGTATTGCTGCCCTATCTTGACTCCTTCGTCATTGAGTTTATTGATGACATTCATGAACATCACCTAAGGATTATGCTTTAGACTTTGAGAGAAAAGAAGATATATGCAAAATTTCCAAAGTGTGAATTCTGGCTTGATTCAGTGGGATTTGTGGGTCATATAGTTTCGTGGGAGGTGATCAAGGTAGATCCGAAGAAGATTGAGGCAGTGCTGAGTTGGTCCAGACATCCTCAGCTACGGAGATCTGAAGTTTTCTTGGCTTAGAGCGGTATTATCGCCGATTTGTAGAGGGTTTCTCTTCTATTTTCTCACCTATGCCTAGATTAACCCAAAAGGGTGCTCCATTCACGTGGACCGAGGACCGTGAGGAGAGCTTTCAAAATCTCAAGACTGCTTTGACTACAACCCCAATATTAGTTTTGCCTACTGGTTCAGGATCTTATATTGTGTATTGTGATACATTGCGTATTGGTATAGACGCAGTGTTGATGCAAGATGGTAGGGTGATTGCCTATGTGTCCAGATAGTTAAAGGTACATGAGAAGAATTATCCTGTCCATGACCTTGAGTTAGCAGCTATTGTTCATGCCTTGAAGATTTGGCGGCATTATTTGTACGGTATCGCACATGCGCAAGGCTGATGTAATCGCACATGCGTAAGGCTGATGTAACGACCCGGCCGGTCATTTTGAGTATTACAACCCTATTCCCCCATTTACTGCTCAATTTATGCTTCACAGTTGTTATGTGACTTACCGTGGTGATTGGTTCGGGTCCGGTGAGGTTTTGTAATGAATTGGAATACTTAGTTCCAAGGTTTAAAACATAAGTTGAAAAGGTTAACTTGATATTGATTTATGTGTAAACGAACGTGGAATTGAATTTTTATGATCCCAATAGCTCCGTATGGTGATTTTGGAGTTAGGAGCGTATCCAGAAAATTATTTGAAAGTCCGTAGTTAAATTAGGTTTAAAATTGCTAAAATTGAAATGTAAGCTTGGAAGTTTTACCGGGGAGTTGACTTTTGATATCGGGGTTGGAATTCGATTCTGAAAATTAGAATAGGTCCGTTATGTAATTTATGACTTATATGCAAAATTTGAGGTCAATCGGACTTGATTTTATAGGTTTCGACATCGAATATAAAAGTCAAAATTTCTAAGTTTCATTAAGCTTGAATTAGAGCATGATTTGTGGTTTTAGAATTGTTTGATGTGATTTTAGGTTTCGACTAAGTTTGTATGATGTTTCAGAACTTGTTGTACATTTGGTTGAGGTCCCGGGGGCCTTGGGTGAGTTTTGGATGGTTAACGGATAAAATTTGGACTTAGAATAATTGAAACTTGCTAGTGCCTACTGATGCAATCGCACCTGCAGAATTTGGCTCGCATGTGCGAGCTCCCAGAAGCGAGCCTGACATCGCAAAAGAGGATGAGTCATCACAGAAGCGACACAATTATGCCAGATGCGGCCTAGGCTAAAGGGGCCTTGGACCACAGAAGCGGACGCTTCATCACACAATCGAGTCCACAGAAGCGAAGGCTATCGCAAAAGCGAGAGATTTACTGCAACAGTGGAACCGCAGATGCGGTTATAAATTCTGCAGAAGCAGAACCTCTGGGAGTGTACAAAAACAGAGGTTTCCAAGTTTTTGTCATTTTTTGGACATTTCCAACACAGTTTTGGGGTGATTTTCAGAGAGAATTCGCTGGACAGCTTGAGGTAAGTCACTTGCGATCATTGTTAGTCAATAAAATTGGATTGTCATTGAGTATTTTGACTAGATTACATGTTTTTAGGTGAAATTAGAGGATTTGGGCATGGGGATTTCAATATAAGAATTTGAGATTTGGAGGTCGAGTTGATGTCGGAATTTGGTAAATTTGGTATGGTTGGACTCGCGGTTGAATGGGCGTTCATATTTTATAATTTGTTTTGGTTTTCGTGAAGTTATTGTTGAGTAAACTTTCGGGTTTTTGTTAAAAAATCTGTATTTTCATATGGAATTAATTCCTATAATTTGTATTGGCTGAATCGTATTAATTGGGACTAGATTCGAGCCGATTGGGGCCGAAAAATCAAGGGAAAGGCATTCTTATCGACTGATTGAGCTTGGCTTGAGGTAAGTGACTTGTCTAACACGGTGTGGGTGAACTACCCATAGGATTGGAAACTATTATAACATTTTGTGATAAGTGAACGCCGTGTACGCGAGGTGATGAGTGCGTATACGGGCTAAATTGGAAATATTGGTTCTTGTTGAGTAGTCTTCTTTCAAATTCTTTAACTAAGCTACCTTAGCATATTTGTGATAATGTTTAACTTAGTATCACATGTGTACATGCCTTAACTCTTACGTGCAATATGTGCAACATGCTTAGCTGAATTACATGCTTTCCTTGATTTGATTTAAATCTTTAACTGTAAGATTTCTTGCTGAAAATTTATTGTTCCTCCGATTACCTGCTACATATTTACTTTTGGGACTACAAGGCGGTTCTTCGGGAGATAACCCAGTACTGCATATTTACTTTAGGGACTACTAAGTGGTTCCTCGGGAGATTCCATGTACTGCATATTTACTTTTTGGACTACGATGCGGTTCCTCAAGAGATCCCCCTGTACTGCATATTTACTTTTGGGACTACGAGGCGGTTCCTCGGGAGATCCCCCGTACTGTAGATTTACTTTTGGGACTACGAGTGTCGCGACCCAAAATTTGACTAGTCGTGATGGCACCTAATCCAACCCGCTAGGTAAGACAATTAACCACTAACCAATTCCAATAATAAAGAAATATCTGAATCTTATACATTTCACAAAGGACTAGTAGTACAAATTATGATCTTCTAAGAATAGAGTTTACAAAGCTGGTATGAAATAAATACATCATCTGTTTGAAAATTACATAAACAAATCTTTATGAATCTAAGGCTACCATGAACAAGAGGCAACTACAACCGGAACATAGGTACATCTTCGGATCCAGCTCCCAACGAACACATCAACATTAGCAACCAACATCTGCACGCAAGGTGCAGAAGTGTAGTATGAGTACAACCGATCCCATGTACGCAATAAGTAATGAACCTAACCTTAGGTTGAAAGTAGTGACGAGCTTGTACCAAGGTCAGGGTCTAGCGTCAATAACCAACAACAGTTCATAATAATATAAAGCAAGTAATAAAAGAAGTAACTCAAAGAATAAATGCTCAGCTCAATCATGATTTCTAAAAATAATTCTGCCTTTTGAGTGTATTAGTGAAAATCAAAATCGTTTACCGAAGTTGCCAAAAATAGGAGTAAGTTTGAAAAGAGTAATATTTCCCAAAACTTATTTCAATAATAAATAAGATGTTTCATTTTTCCTTCCAGATAGCCAGTGTGAAATGCATCACCACGCCCATATGCCAATATGTGTGAGAAATCATGAATGACGTGATACCGTACAACATGAGGAAAATACATCTCTATGCATGTATGTCATATGTGTATGTCAACGCAATGTATCTCAGAGATGAACTCATGTACTCACACTCTCAGAGTACTCAATCTCACTGTCTCACACATTCAACTCATCATGCTCAATCACTCGGTATTGTATATGGCCAATCCGGCCCAAGGAAGATCCATCCCGAAATATACACATCAACTGATCATTAGTCACTAAATATTAAGTAGGGCCAATCTAGCCAGTGGAGAAAATTCATCTCCAGGTATATAATGCTTCGGACAAGATCCATGTCTACGGAAGATCCATCCCTCAATAATAACAACTGTGCTCACTAGGGTGTGTGTACACTCTGGAGGGGCTCCTTAAGCCCAAGCGCTATAATCTGCACGGACAACTCACGTGCCATAGTATCAATATCATAATCAATCGGGCCCTCGGCCTCACTCCATCATCAATATCTCCAATCTCTCTCTCTCTCTCTCTCTCATGGGCTCACAATGTCATAAATATAGCCTGAAAATGATGATATGATATATCAATAAATAACAACAGAGACTGAGATATGATATGCATATGAATGCATATGACTGAGTATGTAATGCAATGAAAGCAGATAGATCAACAACAGAAATGACCTCGGTGGGTCCCAACATGATAAGAATGTAGCCTAAACATAGTTTATAGCATGAATCACATTTTAATAACTCTAGTACGTAGAGATTTAATGATTTCAGACAAGTTCAGGTAACTACACAGTACCACAAAAATGATGGAGTCACAGCTCACATGGTGAATGCCCACACGGCCATCACCTAGCATGTGCATCACCTCAACACCAAACACATAAAACGTATATTCAGGGTTCATACCCTCAGCTCTAAGATTAGAAGAGTTACTTACCTCGAACAAGATGAATCTGATGTTAAGCAAGCTAAACAATGTTTCAGAAATTCCATTCTGTGCGTAATAGCTTTAGAATGGCTCGAATCTAGTCAGAATTAATTTGATTCAGTCCACATAATTTATAAGAATTAATTCCATATCAAAATACTAATATTTTCCCACAAAATCCGAAAATACACTACAAACATCGCTAATGGGGCCCACATCTCGGAATCCGACAAAACTTACAAAATCCGACAACCCATCCAATTACAAGTTCAACCATACCAATTTCACTTATATCCTACTCCGAATCGATGTTCAAAACTTGGAAATTCATTTTTTGAAATTATAGAAAATTCCTCCGATTTCTCTTAAAAAATCAATAATCTAACGCCGAAAATGAAGACTAATTCATGGAATATAATCACAAAGGAGTCAAGAACACTTACCCCAAGTTGTGTGAAAATATTCCTCTCCAAAATTGCCCAAACCGAGCTCCAAAATCCGAAAATGCAGAAAGAAAGCAAAACCCACCATTTAAATCTTCTACCCAGCGACTTCCGCAAATGCGGTCGCATAGTCGCACCTGCGACATTCGCTTCTACGGCGCGGAAATCACATATGCGGTCACGCTTTTGCACCCTCTATTCCTCTTCTGCGCCCATCGCTTATGTGTCCATCGCACCTACGCAAATTGAACTGCACGTGCGGTCACTCCAGAACCAACAGCAACCACCAATAACAACATGAAGAAAAAATGATCCAGAATCAATCTAAAACATGCCCGAGCCCCTCGGGACCCCGTTCGAACATACCAACAAGTCCTATAACACAATACGGATCTACTTGAGGCCTCAAATTACATCAAATAACGTCAAAATCACAAATCATACCCCAATTCAAGCTTAATGAAACAAAAAAAATTTAAATTTTACTTTCAACGACGAAACCTAGCAAATCAAGTCCGACTGACCTCAATGTTTTCACACAAGTCATAAATGACATAACGGACCTATTCCAATTTTCAAAATCGGATTCTGATCCTGATATCAACAAGTCAACACCTCGGTCAAATTTCCAAAAATTCAACATTCGCCATTTCAAGCATAATTCACTACGGACTGCCAAATAATATTTCAGAGACGGTCCTAAGTCCAAAATCACCATATGATGTTATTAGACTCATCAGAATTCAAATTTGAGGTCGTTTACGCATAAGTCAATATCCGATCAACTTTTCCAACTTAAGTTTTCAATTATGAGATTAAGAGTCTCATTTCACTCTGAAATCCTTCTAGGCTCGAACCAACTAATTCGATAAGTCATAAAACAACTATAAAGCATACGTTGAGCAGTAAATGGGGGAACGGGGCTGTAATACTCAAAACGACCGGCCTGGTCGTTACAACGAGGTAGTACCTTGGGAGTGCCCTTATTGTTTACCTTTATTTATTGTGCTTATATTTTCTTGAACTTCTTATTGTTTAAATCCTTAGTCATTTCAAAAATAATCTAACATCTTCTGCCTTACTTTTCATTAAAACTTGTAGGGCCCTGACTTGACCTCGTCACTACTCTACCGAGGTTAGGCTTGGCTATTACTAGGTAGTGTTATGGTGTACTCATACTACACTCTGCACATCTTTTGTACAAATCTAGGTACTTTCTATCATACCAGGTATTAGTGAACTAGTTGTACACGGAGACTTCAAGGTACTTCTGCTAGCATCCGCAGACCTTATTATTCTGTCTTCCTAATTTCTCTTTAGACTCTAATGTATTGAGACACTCAAAATAAATTCTTAGTAGCTTGTGACTTATTGCGCTAACTGGGGATGTGTACAGACTCCGGAGGGTCTCCTTTAGCCCAAGCGCTTCAATCTGCACGGACAACTCACATGCTACATGGACAACTCCCGTGCTATAGTATCCATATCTGGATCCGCACAGACAACTCACGTGCTATAGTATCAATATCTGGATCCGCAAGAACAACTCACGTGCTGCACGGACAACCGGCACAAGAGTGCTACATCAGTTAGCTATTATGCACTCTTTCAAGGGTGGCTGCTTCTAGGCAAACCTCCTGGCTGTCTCTGCACCCCTACCTCCTTTATCACTGAGAGATCATTTAGGGGCCTTAGCTGGTGATCCGGGCTGTTTCCCTCTGGACGATGAAGCTTATCCGCCATTGTCTCACTAGCCGACCTTGACCCATGTTATTTTGAGGTCACTTCTAGTATTCAGAGTTTGCCTGGATTTGGTACCGCTCTCGCGGCCCGCACTGAAACAGTGCTTTACCCCTAGATGTCCAGTCAACTACTGCACCTCAACGTATTTCGGGGTTCACGTGCTGCACGGACGACTCACGTGCTATAATAAGCCAATTTGGCATGTTGCAGTGTGTAGATCGATCCCATAATTATCCTCACAATCAGACCCTCGACCTCACTCAATAATCAATCTCTCCAGTCTCTCGGGCTCACAATGTCATGAAACTAGCCCAAAATAATGATATGATGTATCAATAAATAACAACAGAGGCTGAGATATGATATGCAATGAATGAATATGACTAAGTATGAAATTACAGTTTAAACATATAATTCGACAATAGAAATGACCTCAGTGGGTCCCAATAATACCAACATTTGCCTAAGCATGATTTTTAACATGAGTCACAACTCAGTTTCTCTAACCCATACAAATACATGGAAAAATACATGTTAATTGTCACTCCAAACAAAACACACAACACGTATAATAAGGGTTCATACCCTCAGCTCAAAGATTAGAGATGTTACTTACCTCGAGCAAGCCATATCCAATACCGAGCAAGTTTTACAATACTCCGGAAATTCCATTCCGCACGTATGAACCTCTATACGCTTTCCTATCTCCTCAATTCAAGCCAAACGATTCGTATATATTCAAACAACCTGCAAATTAATCACAATTTACTCTAATGCTTATAATTTAACAATTTACAAAAATTCCCAACTCCACTCGAAAAATCGACCATACTAATTTTAATCAAATCCGACTCCGAATCGATGTTCAAATCTCGAAAATTCATTTTATGGAATTGTAGAAAATTCCTCTGATTATTCTTTAAAAAATCAATAATCTAACGCCGAAAACAAAGATTAATTAATGGAATATAATCACAAGTGAGTCAAGAACATTTACAACAAGTTGTGTGGTGAAATTTGCCTATGACAATCGCCCAAACCGAGCTCCCCAACTCTGTTTTCGTCAACAATGGCAAAAACCTCCCATTTATAGGGATTTTTAGTGTTCGAGCGCCACAGGTGGCGTGGGGCGCTGCCAGTGGCACAGTTTCCAGCATCCCAATAATTCCCAATGCCAGGTCTAGCGCCGCTCGCTAAGCTGGGCACTGGCGGCGACGAAAAATCGTTCCTGTTACAGAAATGGGCATAACTCTCTCGTACGATATTTGAATTCGATGATTATTTTTGCTATGTATCCGTAATTTCAATACGGATCAAATGCTTCAATCAAAATAGTATTTGGATCTTATTTGCTTAATGTTATAACACTTATGCTTGAAGAAACGACGTCGAAATATTCCAGAAATATCCAAATTAAATTCTGTTAACCATCCAAAATCCACCCGAAGCCCTCGGGACCTCAACCAAATATACAAACAAGTACTAAAACATCATACGAACTTAGTCGATGCATAAAATCACATCAAACAACCCTAAAACCACGAAACATTCCCCAATTCAAGCTTAATGAACTTTAAATCTTTCAACGTTCAAACCTCGCGCCGAAACATATCAAATCAATCCGGAATGAACTGAAATTTTGTGTACAAATCATAAATAACATAAAGAAGCTATTCCAATTTCCATAATATGATTCTGACCCCGATATCAGAAGTTCAACTCCCCGGTCAAACTTCCAAACTTTAAATTTCCTATTTTTGCCATTTCAAGCCAAATTTAACTACGGACTTCAAAATGAATATCCGGACACAATGCTAAGTCCAAAATCATCATACGGAGCTATTGAAATCATCAAAACTCCAATACGAGGTCGTTTGCATAAAAAGTTAAATCGGTCAACTCTTTTCATTTAAGCCTCTAAACAAGGATTGTTCTTTTAATTAAATCCCAAATTAACCGAAAACCAAAGCCGACAATTAACAGAAGCCATAATACACATTACGAAGATTCTCAAGACTTCAAATTTTCAAAAGGAGCGTAGATGTTCAAAATGGCAAGTCAGGTCATTAAATTCTCACCCATTTAAACCAAAGAGTTGTTCCTAAACCATCAAATCATTATTCCACATTACCATGCACATACCCGGGGGTGATCCCACGCCACCCTATTCCTTATAGGACATACAACACAACATAATTGAAGATCATTACTTTTATCTTAGTTCATAAAACTTAGAACCTAATTTCTAACATCCAGAATTTCTTAAAAGACCGAGTCTCACATATACACACTATATAAGTTTGAAAAAGCTGTATCAAGCCATAACCATTACCCCATATATAGTCACATAACGTACTACACAACTCGCATACTCATAGCAATAATTTCTTATCATCATAACTTCTTAAAAAACGAACTCGATACCATTGATAAACCTCATATCAAAAACCTCCGTACACTGCCAATAATGAAAGAAACACTCAAAAACTCATAACCACTCATCATATCAACTAGTCATGGAGGTCTCTCGCCCCCACCAGAACCATAATCACTTTCTAAGATGACTTTGGATATTATTCTCCCAAATATACCGTAATTAAATCTGATAGTAATCATTCTAGGTCCAATGACCTCATCTCATCAAACACAACCACTTTATTGACTTGCAACCCCAACACAACCTAATATTTACAACCAACTCCTCAAATTTCGTGAAGAGGATAATCGTAGGCGCATGTACATAATTGCTCAAATACACTGCTCAAATAATTTTTATCGTACAAGAATGAAAACATTGAAATCAGATAAATTATCAAAGAAATGAAATTCCCACACACTGCACGGACAACTCACGTGCGACACGTACAATTCATGTGTCAATGATACCAATATGTAGATCCGCACGGACAACTCACGTGCCAATAATATAAATCGACTGGCATGGTCACAGGCCTCTAGTCCAAGCATATCATACTGGAGTAATTAAACAAGTACACGTGTATATGATAATGAAATAAGATTCTCATGATCCTGGACTGGTATAAATAACATGCCATAATGCAGGCATGTGCAAAGTCTGCTATCACAACTCAAATCGGCAAGTTAAAACAGAAATAGTAACCACCAAGTTTACTCAGGGATTTAGCCTCTTTGTAATCTCAAGTATAGCCCAGATAGTTCTCCACAAAGGTACGAATATGAAAAATGTTATAACTTTATGCTTAGTAGTCAACTCTAGGCATATCATAGCCTAAGCATTCTTCCGAGTATGAATACTTGTACTGATGCCAGCACATGGGCTCAAACCTCGCATATATGCACACTCATAGCGCGTAGCTATCACAAAAAATTAACGCAACTAGTGCCTCCATTGAGTTTAAATAGAGTACTCACCTCAAACATGTCGCAACCCATAAACAGTATGCTTCTAAGAACTCCCAGTCTCCAAATTCATATGACACATGAATCATCATAATTGATCCCAACTCTAGCATTCGAATGACTAACATATCTTTCATGCATGATCATCCCACCAGGAATACATCCATAATTTTTCCGTGCCACATAGCAACAAGTTGAATATCAGCAGTCTATCAACCAGGTGAGTACCGCAATACCGATGAACATCCGTAAATCAAAACACAATACACATTCTGAAATGCGCTCCCTTCTCAGGGATTACTGAGCAGTTATAACATTCCTCTAAATATCTAAAGCTAACCATTCTATCCAAAATTCGTGTCCTTCCCTTCATGACTGAACTGCCACCTTGTATATGTAAATCTTAACCCCACACAACACACCACATCTATCATGTCATCATGTTACAAGCACAAGAATCTCATTATGAACTCTGAGTCACCAGCAAATTACATACCCACTTAGTGAGAAACCTTTCTCTTGCTTCCTTCCAGGAGGAAATTACAATACACAACACGTTCTCCATATCGGTAGAAAATATCTGGTTATAACCATGGTAGAAACCATCAAGACTACTTTGAAATCCATTTGCACATAACCAAAGCTATTAGAGCTGAATCTCCCTAACTCTAACAAGCCAGGCAAAACCAAGAATATTGTCACCAAAACATATGTAAAGTCTCACCACATCATAATTACCCCCACAAATACCACAACCAAAACACCCACTCTGAAAATACCTTATTTGAGTCTAAAGTCGTTTCTTTCACCATCCTGATACCGAAATATAAAATCCATAATGATATAAAAAAATGTCACAAGTCTCGACACCATCCAACTTAAATCTTAGATTCTTGCCATATATAAATCCGCCAAAAATTCTCAGTTGCTACATATTAATCTTGAATCCATTAGAACTTTCTCGATAGTCGTCCACTCTGTTCAAATCTCAATTGCACCACCCAAACGGGCCGAATTGCCTATGCTCAATTGGTTCAACAACACCCCAAAGAAGTAACCATGCCTTAACATAACCGATCAAATTCATACACCGTGCACACTACATCCGCCACGAATAACAATTCAACTCATTCCGTGATTTTCATATGCTATTAAAGTGTAATATAACCTATATCTAGGAATTTGCTTACTCGACTCATCCTCCATCTCAATCTCTGCAAGTCATAACTAATCCACAAATATTCCTAAGACCAAAACCAATACAACACATAATCGTGCAATCAAATCGGTGATAGCAGACTCCCCCACTTGGCTCAAAGCCATAGAACAAAATATTCCATAACTCACAATATCCATACTATATTACTGCCATAATACCATTGTCAGTTCAACGATAATTCTTCTCAAGCTCGAGCCACACCAACCATAAAATACCTCAATCATCCGCTAAGCTCGCATTTATTCTCTTGACAGTCAAGTCAACTTTCTCAACCAGATTCAAATTTAGGTCTCAACACATACACCCCGCTTGTAGAAAAGAAACTCTCCGCTCAACTTTATAAGGAGTTCACCTACGTAGATTACTCCGCATGAGATAACCCACATGCTTTGCCTAAAATTGGCATCTTAATATACCCTTTCGCAACCACAATCACTATGGGATCACTTAATCTTCCTAAGTCTGAACTCATCAACAAGACATAAAAATCTAGTTTGCTCCACCATTAAACAACATGAAAGATCTTTCAACACATTCATACTCGAGACTATATGTCAAATCAAGACAAACGTCAAGCACCCAATGGCCCTATTTTTTTATTTTTTTTACATTTAAAGAAAACTTTTCTCATCACAATCAAACCATCTTAACACATTCCACAGTAACATCATGCTCATCATATAGATATTCAACCGCTCTTCGAGCTACAAATTCCACTCAAAGGGACACTTTCGGACATATGAGTCCCAGTGTACAAGTTCACACAACTAAATCTACTGAGTCTAAGTTGTTATCTAAACCTGGCCTCAAGTCATCCAGACTGGACCATCACCAAAACATATAATACACATCTCGCACCTCATCCTTGGAATAACAAGCTGTAACGACCCGGCCGGTCGTTTCAGGAGTTATAGCCCCGTTTCCCCCATTTGTGTTTCCTTTATGCTCTTAAGCTATATTATAATATATGAGGTTAGTTGGTTCGGGTTTGGAGTGATTTCGCAGTGGAATGCGACACTTAGTGTCTTATTCAGAACCATAAGTTAGAAAAGTCAACCGGATCTTGACCTATGTGTAAATGATCTTGGATTTGAATTCTGATGGTTTTTAGCTCCATTAGGTGATTTTAGACTAAGGATTAAGTCCGGAATATGATTTGGAGGTCCGTGGTAGAATTAGGCTTGAATTGGCGAAATCTGGAAATTTGGTGATATCAGTCGGTAGTGGAAAATTTGATATCGGGGTCGGAATGGAATTCCAGAAGTTGGAGTAGGTTCGTTGTGTCATTTTTGATGTGTGTGAAAAATTTAAGGTCATTCAAACGTGGTTTGGTTGGTTTCGGCATCGGTTGCCGAATTTGAAAATTTAGAAGTTCTAAGGCTTGAATCCGAGGGTAATTCGATGATTTGATGTTGTTTTGAGTGATTCGGAGGTTCGACTAAGTTTGTATGTTGATATATGACTTTTTGGTATTTTTGGTTCAGGTCCCGAGGGCCTCGGGGCGATTCCGGGTGGTTAGCAGATTTGTCGAAGTTGGAAAATGCAGCTGAAGCTAGTGCTACTCCTATTTTCGCACCTGCGGAAGAAAGAGTCGCATGTGCGAGGCCGCTGGTGTGCGTGGGGAGTTCGTAGGTGCGGGCAATGCTGGGATAGGAAGGTTGAACAGGTGCGAGCCCTCAGGTGTGAAACCTGGGGCGCAGATGCGGAAAGGGGATGCTGGGCAGGCTTCGCAAAAGCGGAGTATGAGAGCGCAGGTGCGCTTGCACATGCGCGAAGGATTTGGCCGCACATGCGAGCCCGCATGTGCGAGGCCTGGAGCGCAGGCCTGGAGTTCGCGGATGCGGTGCCTTGACCGCAGGTGCGGTCCCACAAGTGCGAAAAACAGGGCAGAAAACATAAATAGAACCCTTCGCGAATTTGGTTCATTTCCATCATTTTCAAGTCGGTTTGTGGAGCTTTTGGAGTGATATTTGAAGGGTGATTCAAGGGCTATAAGTGAGGTAAGTTGCTTGAGCCCTAATATTTATTTATATGGTGATTTTCCGTTGATTAGTCATTGTAATTAGTGAAAATGAGGGGTTAGGGCTTGGGATTTTTGGAGAAGCAATTTAAGGATTTGAGGGACCAAACTATGTCAGTTTTTGATGAATTTGGTATGGTTAGACTCGTGAGTAAATGGGCTATCTAGTTTTGTGAATTTTGTCGGATTTCGAGATGTGGGCCCGGGGGCCGGGTTTGAGCCAATTTCGGATTTTGGTCTAATTTTGTAGCTTTTCCATTGGAATTCATTCCATTAGCGTATATTGATGGTACTGTACTGATTGTGAATAGATTTGGAGCATTTGGAAGCCGAGTCCAAAGGCAAGAGCATTGCAGCGTAGAGATTTGACCGGTTTGAGCTAAGTAACGATTGTAAATCTAATCCTGAGGGTATGAAACCCCGTATTTTGTATCATTCTACTATTTTAGTGATGCACATGCTAGGAGACGGGCGTGTGGTCGTGCACTGTTGGGGATTATGACTTGGTCCGTCCCGTAGCAACTGTAAAGTTGCAAACTTTGTTGAAACTATATGATACTTATATGTTTTAGAAAGATTTAATGTAAATTGTGGTGAATGACATGTTTGGCCCTTGTGCCAGTGTTGTTTGGACCCTTAGGGGCCCTATCCTCTCATTGTTTTCCATTGAAAATCTATACTCAGTCATATTTGTACTTGTTTACCGCATAACTCAATTTTATGACTCTATTTTGATGCATATAAATGTTTTGGGCCAAATGCTCTGTTTTACTAAAATGCCCGAGTGGCTTGAGAGGTTTATGACTGAGTGAGGCTGAGGGCCTGATTTGTGAGGATATTTATGGGATCAGGATGCACGCCGCAGCATGTTGCATATCGGCCTAGGGCCTGATTGTGAGGATGAGTGTGGATCGGGGCTGCTCGCCTGCAGCATACATTATTATTATAGCACATGAGTTGTTCGTGCAACACGTGAGTTGTCCGTGCAGATTATAGCGCTTGGGCTGAAGGAGCCCCTCCTGTGTCGTACACACCCCCAGTGAGCGCAGGTACCTACTGAGTGTGAGTGCCGAGTGCTGAGTGACGGGGAGGCATGAGTGATTGTGAGGTATGCCCGAGTGGCAAGAGTGATTGTGAGGTATGCCCGATTGGCAAGAGTGATTGTGAGATATGCTCGAGTGGCACGCGTGACTGTGAGGTTTGCCCGAGGGGCTGTATATGAGTGATATTTTGCCCGAGGGGCTATTTATGATTTCATCATTTTTGCTCACCTTTGCATTTTTCCTTTATTTGAAAACTGTTGAAAAATATCTTTAAATGATTTTTACTGGAACTGGGTTTAAACGAGATATTTTGATTCAAATCCTGATTTTAAAAGCATGTGGTATTTTACTGAGATTTCCTTATATGAATGTTATATGCTTTATTGCTCATCACTACTGCTCAATCTTTGTTTATTGTTGTTACTTACTGAATTGGCATACTCATGTTACTCCGTGCACCTTGTGTGTGCAGATCCAGGTGTAGCTAGACACGGTAGCAGTTGTTGATTATTTTGGTTGCAGATTTTCTTGGGGATAGTAAGGTAGCTGCTTGGCGACCGCAGCCCCTACTCTTCTTCCTCTTATCTTCCTCTAGTTGTATTTAGCTATTTTCCAGGCTGAGTTAGCCTTGATATTGTTAGATAGATTATAGTAGATGCTCATGACTAGTGGCACCCCGATGTCGGGCTTTTTCTTTCGCACTTTTATTTTGATTGGAACTCCCTTACGAAGGTTTTTATTTTAAATAACATTGAAATTATCTTTGAAATGATAATATCGGTGTGTTTTGGAAATGAGTCGGCTTGCCTAGTTCCATGATAGGCACCATCACGACATGGGTTAGTTTGGGTCGTGACAGATTGGTATCATAGCCTAGGTTACATAGGTCTCACGAGTCATGAGCAGGTTTAGCAGAGTCTTGCGGATCGGTACGGAGACGTCTGTACTTATCTTCGAGAGGCTGCAGAACCCTTAGAAAAAATTTCACTTTCTTGTATTCTATCGTGCGAAATTGATTTAGCTTGAAACATAACTCTTTGAATTCCTTCCACGCATTCGTATGCGCACATGAGCGCTCGGTATCAGTTTTGCATCGCCAGCTTGTGATTCTATGAAAGATGTTCGAGGTGTGTATTATATGTTTTGGTGATGGGCTAGTCTGGAGGACATGAGGCCAGGTTTAAACCATAGTTTTGGCTCCGTAGCTTTAGTTGTAACTTATACATTTGGACTTATATGTGCGGTAATGCCCCTACGAGTGGAATTCATGGCTTGATAAGCGGTGGAATGGCTTTGTGATGAGTATGATGTAACTGCAGGATGTGTTAAGACAATTTAAATGTGACGAGAAGTGTTTCCTTGAAATGTAAAAGAAGGCCATTGGGTGCTTGATTTTTTTGTTTTGATGTGAGGTATGGTCTCGAGTGTGAATGTTTTAATGGATCATTCACGTTATTAAATTTTGGTGCAAATTAAATTCTCATGTCTTGTCAATGAGTTTGGATTCAAGAAGAGTAAGTGATTGTGTAGTAATTGTGGTTGCTAATGGGTATTTTTGATATTGATGGCTCAAGAAATATGATCTTCGAAGATACTTAGAGTCGATAATATTTTATTGGTTCAGGTGCAACAGAGATACATTTTGATTTGATGCAGCAGTTGGGTAGCAAAGTATGATGGAAGACATGATGGGAAGTGTTTCACGGTTGTTGAAGTACTAGCAGGTCAAGTAGGAGAAGTAGAGGTTGAGAAGTTTCTTAAAGGAGATGATTTAACCGAAGTAAGAGTGGTAGATTAGCATATGAATTCACTAGTAGGGTAGTCGTGCACGTTGAGAAAGTATAGAATGGTTGGGAATCATATTAGTATGTGAATCAGCCTGCAGACTCTATTTGGAGAAATGGTTAGTGTACAAAGGAAAATTGAATATGGCAGAAAGGAGTGTGTTTGAAATGAATAGAGACGTGAAGATCTGATTATCGTGTCAGGCGCAATATGGCTTGAGTTCGGAAGGTGTTGTTGACGTACAGTTGATGTCAATAGGGAAAGTGCAGACTTATACAAATGGTGGGCGAGCATGAACTCAGGAGAATTTACGGATTTATTGGTCGTTGCACTCAGTGCAGTGTCATTGGAAGATGTCAGTAAGGAATTCCACATGTGGGTTATCTCCTGTGTGCAGCTAGCGGTGGTGTGATGGTGATGAAGCTTTTGCAAGGAATATTACTTGCTACCCCATAGGAGGTCGCGTGTATGATTTTGGTTGGAGATTCAGAATGTTCATGAAAGTCTTAATAAAAGACTTCGAAAAGTCTGGCAGGTTAAAGGTGCGAGACCTTGGTAATTGAGAAGCAGAAATCCTTACGGGTTCTAATTTTATATAATTGCAGCTTAAGGCTAAGTGGGGGAGTCTGCTATCAACGAGTTAATTGCACGGTTATGGGTCGTATTAGTTTCGGTTTGGGGTATATCGGTGAATTAGTTATGACTTGCAGAGATCGAGATCGAGGATGACTCGGGTAAAGGAATTTCTGGACACAAGTTGTATTATACTCTATGGTTATAGGAGGACCATAAAATAATTGAGTGGTTATTCAGAGAGAATGTAGTGTACATGGAGCGGGAATTTGCTCGGTTGCTTAAGAGTGTGGGTTACTTTTTATTCCCTTGGGTGTTGGTGTGCTAATGGGGCACAGGTCGTTTCGGTCCGTTTGGTCGGTTAATTCGAGATTTGGGTAGAGTGGATGACTCTCGAGAATGGTTCCAACGGATTCAAGATTTATAAATATGGCTAGAAAACTGGGAGTTGCATTGAATGGTGTTGAGACTCGTGGAATCTTATATCATTGTGAATTATGCATTTCAGTATCAAGAAGGTGAAGAAAATAGTTTTAGGTTCACATAAAGTCTCTTCGGAGTAAGCATTTTTGGTTTTAGAACCTTTGGGATACATAAAAAGGGAATTCGCCTGCTTATAAGCCTTAGGGCAGCGTGATTCTATGCTAGAGTTCGTGGGGTAAGTTTTAGTTAAGGAGAGTAGTGTTCTAACAAGGAAAAAGTAGCAATTTGAAGGCAATTTAGAAAGAACTTGGAGAAATAGGACAGCTTGGTAGTAGGTTGGCTTAGCACAGTAATGGGTATGATCGGTTCTTTGGGTACTTATGATGTGGCTAGTATCTACAGGTGTTTCGTGGCAATGCTCTCAAATTTGGAAACCTGTGTGGCTTGGTGGAGTTAGAGGAATTCAGTTCAGATAGCTTGGTTATGTGCAAATGGATTTCAAAGTGTTCATGATGGGTTCTACCATGGTTTGAACCGGATATTTTCTACCGATGTACGGAACATGTTGTGTGTTATGATTTCCTCCTAGAAAGAAGAAAGAAAGAGGTTTTTGACTAATAAGGTATGTAATTTGCTAGTGACTCAGAGTTGATAATGGAATTCTTATGCTTGTAACATTTTGGCATAATAGATGTGGTGTGTTGTGCGGGAATAAGATTTACATGTACAAGGTCACAGTTCAGTTTTGAAGGGAAGGACATAAATTCTTAGGTAGCATGGACGGTTTCAGATGACTAGGTAAATGATATTACTATTTGGTATGGCTTGATGAGAGTGTACATTTCAGAAGGGGCAGTGTGTTTTGATTTATGGGTACTTCGCTGGTATTGCGGCACTCTCCTGGTTGATCGACTGTTGATATTCAAATTGTTTTGCCAGGTGGCACGGAATAATTTTTAAAGTATTTCTTGTGGGATGATTGTGTATGAGAGAGGTGTTAGGCATTCAGGTGGTGGAGGTGGAATCAAATATGGTAATTCATGTGTTCTATGGAATTGGAGATTGGGAGTTCTCAGGGGCAGATTGTTTCATTGTTGTGGACTGTGAAGTTGTTGCCGGAGCTAGCCAAATGATAGAAGGTGTTATGATTCCGTCATTGTGGACTTTAGGAGGTTGTTTATCTATTGGTGGCTGACCATAGTTGTTTTGGGGCCCATTGGTAGTCCCAATTAGGATGTGTATTCTACACCGAGCCGGATTGATTAGCTTCATACTGCTATTGTTGAAGGATGTGCCATTCGGTTGTTGTGAAGATTATTCATGTTCTGAAATGATCTATGAGTTCCTCTTCTATGCTACGGGGAGTTATGATTCGTTCATTACATGCACCTATAGTGCGGTTCTATTGTGGCCTTATATCGGAATTTGAGCGAGAATAGTATTGGATATTACTTGGTTGATGGCGTATTGGTTATGTTCTTTCGGGTTTTATGTGGCATGGTGTTGTTTGCTTCTCCGTGTTATTGTAATGCACTTTGGGTACTTGATGTCGAATTGCTCATGGTTATTGATTTTAGCAGGGTGGCTTGACGTGTTTCATATGGACTAGTATTTGGATAGGGTCGCGTATTGCAACAGAGTTATGTGGAAATATGATCCCTCATGTAAGATTCGTGTGTTATGGTTCTGTGATGTGTGATGGGTTCTTAGCATTGCGTCGGGGTGGTACTCGTTGAGCTTGCGGGATGACTCTCCTATTTGGGTCATTGTTACGATTGGGTACATTTGGAATGTTGCTATCTGGTGCACGGATTGCACGGGTTGTGGCTTTAGATTGTATTGATGAGTTGTATCACTAGAGTGGTCATGTTGGATGGGATGAGGTCATTGGGCCTAACATGGATACTATCAGATTTGATTGTGGTATAATTGGGAGGATAATATCGGAAGTCGGCTTTGAAATTGTCTATAGTTCTTGTAGAAGGAACGGGAGCTCTATGACCTGTTGGTCTAATGAATGGTTATGAATTCAGTATGTTTCTTTCATCATCGGCAGTGTACGAAGGTTTTAGAACGAGGTTTTGTCTGATATGAGGTTTATTACCAGCACTGGGTTGATTTGAGTCGATATTGGAATTTGAAATCATTTCTTCGAGCATTCATGCTATGCAGTATTTGAATTTGAGTATTTGAGTAATGGTTACGGCTTTTGGTACAACTTGTTCAGACTTATACGATATGTAGATGCGAACTTCTAATCTTATAAGAAATTTCGGATGTCGAAAATTTGATTCGAAGGCTTGTGGGCTAGGTTGAATTGAGGAATTTCAGTTATATTGTGCTATCGGACCTGTATAGAATAGGGTGACGTGGGATTACCCCCGGGTATGTGCATGGGAAGGTTACACAGCTATTTCTTGGCTTTTGGAACAACTCTCGGCACGTTCAAGGACGAACGTATGTTTAACTGGGGGAGGATGTAACGACCCAGCCATTCGTTTCGGGAGTTATAGCCCCGTTTCCCCCATTTCTGTTTCCTTTATGCTCTTAAGCTATATTATGATATACATGGTTAGTTGGTTCGGGCCCGGAGTGGTTTCGGAGTGGAATGAGACACTTAGTCTCTTATTCAAAACCCTAAGTTGGAAAAGTCAGCCGAATGTTGACCTATGTGTAAACGATCTCGGATTTAAATTCTGATGGTACCGTTAGCTCCATTAGGTAATTTTGGACTTAGGAGTGCGTCTTGAATGTGATTTGGAGGTCCGTGGTAGAATAAGGCTTGAATTGGCGAAATTTGGAAAATTGGCGATTTCGGTCGATAGTGGAAAATTTGATATCGGGGTCAGAATGGAATTCCGGAAGTTGGAGTAGGTTCGTAGTATCATTTGTGATGTGTGTGCAAAATTTGAGGTAATTCGTACGTGGTTTGATTGGTTTAGGCATCGATTGCCAAATTTGGAAATTTAGAAGTTCTTAGGCTTGAATCCGAGGGTAATTCGATGATTTGATGTTGTTTTGAGTGATTCGAAGGTTCGACTAAATTTTTATGTTGATATATGACTTGTTGGTATTTTTGGTTGAGGTCCCGAGGGCCTCGGGGTGATTCCGGGTGTTTAACGGATTTATCAAAGTTGGATAATGCAGTGAAGCTGCTGCTACTTCTATTTTCGCACCTGCGGAAGAAAGAGTCGCAGGTGTGAGGCCGCTGGTGCGCGTGGGGAGTTCGCAGGTGCGGGCAATGCTGGGCTAGGCAAGTTGCGCAGGTGCGAGTTGGAGGTCGCATCTGCGAGCCCGCAGGTGCAAAGCCTGGGGCGCATATGCGAAAAGGGGATGCTGGGCAGGCTTCGCAGAAGCGGAGTGCGCTTGCGCAGGCGCGAAGACTTTGGCCGCACCTGCAAGCCCACATGTGCGAGGCCTGGAGAGCATGTGCAGAAGCTAGGTAATTAAGTGGAGTTTGCGGATGCGGTGCCTTGACAGCAGTTGCGGTCCCGCAGGTGCGAAAACCTAGGCAGAAACCATAAATAGAACCCTTCGCGAATTTGGTTCATTTCTATCATTTTCAAGTCGGTTTGTGGAGCTTTTGGAGTGATTTTTGAAGGCTGATTCAGGGGCTATTAGTGAGGTAAGTTGCTTGAGCCCTAATACTTGTTTATATGATGAATTTCCATTGTTTAGTCATTGTAATTAGTGAAAATGAGGGGTTAGGGCTTGGGATTTTTGGAGAAGTAATTTAAGGATTTGAAGGACCAAACGATGTCTGATTTTTATGAATTTGGTATGGTTAGACTCTTGAGTTAATGGGCTATCTAGTTTTGTAAATTTTGTCGGATTTTGAGATGTGGGCCCGGGGGGCGGGTTTGAGCCAATTTCGGGTTTTGATCTAATTTTGAAGCTTTTCCATTTGAATTCATTTCATTAGCATATATTGATGGTATTGTACTGATTGTGAATAGATTTGGAGCATTTGGAGGCCGAGTCCAGAGGCAAGAGCATTGCAGGGTAGAGATTTGACCAGTTTGAGGTAAGTAACGATTGTGAATCTAGTCCTGAGGGTATGAAACCACAGATTTTGTATCATTCTACTATTTTTAGTGACGCATATGCTAGGTGACGGGCGTGTGGGCGTGCATTGTTGGGGATTGTGACTTGGTCTGTTCCGTAGCAACTGTAAAGTTGCAAACTTTGTTGAAACTATATGATACTTATATGTTTTAGAAGGAGTTTCTATAAATTGGGTTGAATGCCATGTTTAGGCCTTGTGCCAATGTTGTTTGGACCCTTAGGGGCCTTTTCTTACTATCCTGTCATTGTTTTTGATTAAAAATCTATAGTCAGTCATGTTTATACTTGTTTACCGCATAACTCAGTTTTATGACTCTATTTTGATGCATATAAATGTTTTGGGCCGAATGCCCTGTTTCACTGAAATTCCCGAGTGGCTTGAGAGGTTTATGACTGAGTGAGGCCGAGGCCCTGATTTGTGCGGATATTTATGGGATCGGACTGCACGCCGCAGCATGTTTGATATCGGCCGAGGGCCTGATTGTGAGGATGAGTGTGGATCGGGGCTGCCCGCCTGTACCATACTTTATTATTATAGCACGTGAGTTGTCCGTGCAGCACGTGAGTTGTCCGTGCAGATTATAGCGCGTGAGTTGAAGGAGCCCCTCCGGAGTCTGTACGCAGGTACCTATTGAGTGCGAGTGCCGAGTGCCGACTGCCGAGTGCTGAGTGACTGGGAGGCATGAGTGATTGTAAGGTATGCCCGAGTGGCAAGATTGATTGTGAGGTATGCCCGATTGGAAAGAGTGATTGTGAGGTATGCCTGAGTGGTATGAGTGACTGTGAGGTTTGCCCGAGGGGCTGTATATGAGTGATATTTTGCTCGAGGGGTTGTTTATGATTTTATCATTTTTGCTCACCTTTGCATTTTTCCTTCTGTTTGAAAACTGTTGAAAAATATCTTTAAATGATTTTTACTGGAACTGGGTTTAAACGAGATATTTTGATTCAAATCCTGATTTTAAAAGCATGTGGTATTTTATTGAGATTTCCCGATATGAACGTTATATGCTTTATTGCTCGTCACTACTACTCAGTCTTTATTTATTGTTGTTACGTACTGAGTTGGCGTACTTACTTTACTCCCAGCACCTTGTGTGCAGATCCAGGTGTAGCGATTGTTGATTATTTTGGTTGCAGGTTTTCTCGGGGATAGCAAGGTAGCTGCTTGGTGAACGCAGCCCCTGCTCTTCCTCCTCTTATCTTCCTTTAGTTGTATTTAGCTATTTTCCAGGCCGAGTTTGCCTTGATATTGTTAGACAAATTGCAGTAAATGCTCATGACTAGTGACACCCCGAAGTCGGGATTTTCCTTCCGCACTTTTAATTGTATTGGAACTCCCTTACGAAGGTTTTTATGTTAAATAACATTGAAATTATCTTTGAAATAAAAATATCGGTTTGATTTGGAAATGAGTCAGCTTGCCTAGTTCCACGATAGGCGCCATCACGACAGGGATTAGTTTGGGTCGTGACACAAGCCGATGATGCACGACTGATACTGAGTGCTCACATGCACACACGAATGCGTGTAAGGAATTCAAAGAGTTATGTTTCAAGATGAATAAATTTCGCACGATAAGGAAAGAAAGCTGGAATTAATCCTAAATGCCCTGTAGCCTCTGGAAGATAAGTATGGACGTCATCATACAGATCCGCAAAACTCTACTAGACACTTGCTCATGACTTGTAGAACCTATGAACCTAGAGCTCTGATACCAACTTGTCACGACCCAAACTTCACCTAGTCGTGATGGAACCAAACCCAACCCGTCAAGTAAGCCAATTAATAACTATCCAATTCAATTAATATTTAACTGACTCTAATACACTCTCCAAGGACTGGTAGTACAAATCATGAGCTTCTAAGATTAGAATTTACAAAGCAGATATGAAATAAATACATTATCTGTTCGAAACATACATAACGGATTTTTATAAATCTAAAGCTAACATGAATAAGAGGCAGCTACAACCGAAACGCAGGTACGTCTTCAAATCCTTCTCTCGTCGATCACAGCAACATCAACATCCAATATCTGCACGCAAGGTGCAGAAGTGTAGTATGAGTAAAATCGACCCCATGTACTCAATAAGTATCAAACCTAACCTTAGGTTGAAGGTAGTGACGAACTGGAACACAGGTCGGGGTTCAACACCAATAACCAACAATAGTTCATAACAACATAATGGAAGTAATAAAAGAAGTAGCTCAGAGATAAAATACTTAGCTCGTTCACAGTTCCAGAAAAATAGGCATGTTTTCAAGTATATCAGCAAAAACCCAAATCTTCACCAAAATATGAGTTCGTTTTGTAAAACTATGCTTTTTCCCAAACTTTTTTCAACAACAGATAGGATGTTTCATTTTCAAATGGCATGAGGAAAATACATCTCTATGCCTACATGTCAATGAGTATGAGAAGTCATAAATGACGCTATATCGTACAACATGAGAAAAATGCATCTCTATGCATGTATATTAAGTGTGCATGTCAATGCGATGCAACTCAGTGATAAAACCATGTACATGCTCTCAGAGTATCAATTCACTTAGTCCTCACAGTCACTCAATCCTCCCAATAGCTCGACACTCGCACTCAATAGGTACCTACGCTCACTGGGGAGTGTGTACAGACTCTAGAGGGGCTCCTTCAACCCAAGTGCTATAATCTGTACGAACAACTCACGTGTTGCACGGACAACTCACGTGATGTTGTATCAATATCTGGATCTGCACGGACAACTCAAGTGTTGCACGTACAACTCACGTGCTATAATAAGCCAATCTGGCATGCTATGCCGTGCAGCCCGATTCCATAATTATCCTCACAATCAGGCCCTCGGCCTCACTCAGTCATCAATCTCTCCAGTCTCTCGGGCTCACAATGTCATGAAACTAGCACAAAAGAATGATATGATGTATCAATAAATAACAACAGAGATTGAAATATGATATGTAATGAATGAATATGAATGAGTATGACATTACAGTTTAAACATATAATTCGACAGTAGAAATGACCTCAATGGGTCCCAATAATACCAACATTTGCCTAAGCAAGATTTCTAACATGAGTCACAACTTAGTTTCTCTGACACATAAAAATACATGGAAAAATACAACTTAATTAACTATACAGCTCTACGGAATCAACCGAGTCTCAATTTCTACGGTGCACGCCTATACGCCTGTCTCCTAGCATTAATCTTACCTCCAAATATTTCACATAATACGTGTAACCAGGGTTCATACCTCCAGCTCCAAGATTTGAGATGTTACTTACTTCGAGCAAGCCATATCCAATACCAAGAAAGTTGTACAATACTCCAGAAATTTCATTCTGTGCGTATCAACCTCCATACGCCTTCCTATCTCCTCAATTCAAGCCAAACAATTTGTATCTATTCAAACAACATGCAAATTAATCATAATTAACTCTAATGCTTATAATTTAACAATTTACAAAAATTCCTAACTTCGCTCGAAAAATTGATAGTGGGGCCCACATCTCTAAATCTGGTGAAACTCACAAAATCCAACAACCCATTCAATTACGAGTCCAACCATACTAATTTTACTCAAATCCAACTCCGAATCGATGTTCAAATCTCGAAATTTTTTTTTATGGAATTGTAGAAAATACTAATTTTACTCAAATCTAACTCCGAAAATAAAGATTAATTCATGGAATATAATCACAAGGGAGTCAAGAACACTTACCCCAAGTTATGTGATTAAATTTGCCTCTGAAAATCGCCCAAACTGAGCTCCCCAACTCTGTTTTCGTCAAAAATGGCAAGAAACTCCCGTTTATAGGGATTTTTAGTGTTCGAGCACCACAGGTGGCGTGGGGCACTGCCTGTGGCGCAGTTTCCAGCATCCCAAAAATTCCCAGCGCCAGGGCTAGCGTCCCACGCTGCCCGGGGCACTGGCGGAGATGGAAAATTATTTCTGTCACGGAAATGGGCATAACTCTCTCGTACGATATCCGAATTCGACGATTCCTTTTGCTATGGCTCCGTAATTTCAATACGAATCTAATGATTCAATCAAAACTAAATTTGGAGCTCATTTTCTTAATTTGATATCACTTATGCTTAAAGAAATGACGTCGAATCATTTTGAAAATATCCAAATTAAATTTCGTTAACCATTCGAAATCCACCCGAAACCCTCGGGACCTCAACCAAATATACCAATAAGTCCTAAAACATCATACGAACTAAGTCGATGCCTCAAATCACATCAAACAACACTTAAACTATGAATCATTCCCCAATTCAAGCTTAATGAACTTTAAATCTTTCAACGTTCAAACCCCGCGCCGAAACATATCAAATCAGTCCGGAATGAACTCAAATTTTGCGTAAAAGTCATAAATGACATAACAAAGCTATTTCAATTTCCAGAATATGAGTCAGACCCCGATATCAGAAAGTTAGCTGCCCGGTCAAACTTCCAAACTTTAAATTTCATATTTTGCCCATTTCAAGCCAAATTTAACTACGTACTTTAAAATAAATATCCGTACACACTCCTAAGTCCAAAGTCACCATACGGAGCTATTGAAACCATCAAAACTCCATTCGGGAGTTGTTTGCACAAAAAGTCATATCGGTCAACTCTTTTTTTAATCTTCTAAACAAGGATTGTTCTTTCAATTAAATCCCGATTCATCTGAAAACCAAAGCCGACAATTCACACAAGTCATAATACACATTACGAAGCTGCTCAGTACTTCAAATTGTCAAAAGGAGCATAGATGTTCAAAACGACAAGTCGGGTCGTTACATAGAGACACTTAGTATTTGCTCTATTTAGAAGCTTGTGACTTGTTTCCACCGGGTTTTGGGAGTTATAAATTATGGATTTGCAGTTTTATATTTATATATATCATGTGTTGAATTGGAGTTCAATTTATTGTTCATTTATTCCGCAAATTGTTAGGCTTGCCTAGTCTTAGAGACTAGGTTCCATCACGATATCCTACGGAGGGTGAAATGGGGTCATGACATTAAGAATATAAAAAACAAATATAGATAGAAAAATGATTGACAGTTCTATAAACACAAAAAATCAAAAGTGAAATATTAGATTAATTTCTGACTCTTCAACAATGTGAAATTTTTAATGGAAAAAATTACAATTATAGTTAAATATTTAAAACTATGAATGAGCTAATAATATATGAAGAGCTTGAATGAACAAAACACACACTATTTCCTTTAATGCTAAGAACAAATAATTAAGTCTTTGAATTATTAATTAGCAAAAGAATCCAAATTCATCATATAAGTAAATTATTTTTCAGGTTAATAAAAATATTAGGATACATAAATTTATCTCCATAAAAAGAGCAATAGCGGTGAAAAAAATAAACAAAATTAGTTTAAAAAATTTGTATTAAGTGTCAAGTTAGTAAAAATACAAACTAAAAATAATATGGATGAAATAGTGGAAGACAAAATATATTCTAAATAAGTTGTAATGAATTCTTATTAATAGTATTTGCATTTATTCCAAAAGAATGTCAACTTTTAAATTTTTTATATGTTAAGTTAATAGTTGTAAAATAGTAACTCAACATCAGTTATTTTTAGACTTTACATTGTCACTTATCAATTTTTTTTCTCTGAGCTGTAAAGCCAAACTCATCATTTCTCAAGACCAAAAGATTAATTTTTTTTTAATTATTTATATCTTTGTTAATAAAAATATTTTATGTTATTTGTTTATTAGGCTATAGAAATAACAATATTTTCATAAGATATTTCCATATAAATCCTAACTCTGATGGAAACTCTGTATGTTGCGGATCGTAACATGGAATGCAACTCAACCTAAAGTCTCCGCAAATGTCGCGCCTCTGCGCCTAGAGGACCACCAGAAACATATATATACCTGCACAATAAGTGCAACAAGTGTAGCATGAGTACGTAAATCAACGTGTACCCAGTAAGTAGTCTAACCATAGAGAAGTAGTGACCTGGGGTCGACATCGACACTTACTAGTGGTCCAATAAGACAGGTACAGTAAGAAGTAAATAAATATAGGGCAAAGCAGATAAACGGTATGAACAAATATAAATACGAGGTACAATCCTCCTCTGAACGGTAACTCAAGCTCTCACTAAGCAGTTACCTCCTCAATTAGAGTATATATATATATAATGGACCTTACCAGATAGGTTGTCACAGTTCAAATCAGGAAAACTCACAGATACACTGGCTTCTTGCCAAATATTACGCACGATTTCATAAGAATATTTTATAGAAATGCTGAGGCGTAAGGACCGATCCCATCATAATATGAGCAATGCCGAGGGTCGAACGACACGAACCATAGATACATATATTATATTGACGAGGCGAATGACCCGCTCCCATGAGAGTGTGATACATAATCCTGCCGAGGCAAATGGCCCGATCCTATCATAATGTGTACACTGTCGAGGGTCGAACGACACAAACCATAGATGTATCTATTATACTTCCTAGGCGAACGGTTCTATCCCATTAGAATAAGAAGTTTTAACGGGTCCTTGACCCCATTCACGAATAAACGTGCGAGTTATGAAGCCCGTCATGAAGCCCGTCAAACGTGCGAGTTTCGATAAAAATGCATAGCGCAGGAGAAATTCATAAGAGGAGTACAATTATTCTGCGACAGTCAAATCTCTATAATAGCAAGTCTAGTCTCAAGTCGTAATGTAAAATAAAGGAATTTAATAGGCAAAGGACAACTGAAATAGTACAGTCATTGCATGGTGTGACCCTAAGACTACCCGGACAATAACATAAATATTTATCTACGTACGGACTCCCATCACCTCGTGCACACCTAGCCCCCACAACAAGTAGCACATATCAAATACATCACCTAGGGGTAGTTTCCCCCTCCCAGAGTTAAACAAGAGACCTGGCTCACTCCGAAGTTCCATAACCGGCTCCAACGCCACTCAAACAACTCAAATGGATGTCCGTCTCTCCAAAACTAGTCAAACAATGTGCAAACCAATAGAAATATACTCTAATACTCATAATAAATCAATTCATAATAATTCCCAACTTCGCTCGAAAAGTCAACAAAACCCACCCTCGGGCCCACATGTCCGGATTCCGAAACTTTACCATAACCCTACGAACTCATATATATGATTTATTCCCAATTTCATATCTAATTTCGTGTCAAAATACCAAATTCTAGGTTTTCTACCAAAATCCTAAATTTCTATTAATTTGCATGTTTAAATCCATATATAAACTATGTATTTAACTTATAATAGGTGGAAATCATTTACTTTGTGCTGCTTGATGAAAATTCCCTAAAAATGGCTCACTAAATTTGGCCAACCTAAGTGAAAAATAAAAGAAGAAGTGCCAAATCCCGTTCTTAAAACAACTCTGCCCAGCGACATTTTCGCATCTGCGGTCCCCTTGTCGCTTCTGCGACAACCGCTTCTGTGGCTTCAATCTCGCACCTGCGAGTACCCAGTCCAAGTCACCGGCTGCATCTGCAGTGTGTATTGCGCACCTGCGCGACCATGTCCGCTTCTGCGGCCCAGGCCTTCTTGGCCAACCTCCACTTCTGCGCTCCATTGGTCGCATCTGCGATCACGCAGGTGCGAGAACTTCTTCGTACCTGCGGACTCTGCCCATATCACCTCCAGCCGCTTCTACAGTTCACTGCCTTTGCGAGGTTGCTTCTGCAATAAAGCTTTTGCAGAAGCGGTTGCACCAGCAACCAAAAATCTCTAGCTTTACCTTAAATCCAAAATCTGATCCGTTAACCATCCGAACTGTTAACCATCTGAAATCCACCAGATACCCCCGAGAATTTTGACCAAACATACCAACGCATCCCAAAACACATTAAGAACTTAATCAAGGCCTCAAATCATGCCAAACAACATCGAAACTACAAATCAACGATCGAAATCCTTCTTTAAGCTTTCAAATTTACAAATTCGATGAATGCGCCCGGACCATACCAAAATATTTTGGAATAATGCCAAACTTTGTGTACAAGTCATAAATTACAATACGAACCCATTGCAAGGCGCGGAACCCCAAGCGGATATCGATAACACCAAAGCCCACTTCAAACCAAACTTAGGAAATTCTTAAACCTTCAAATTACCAACCTTCCATAATAAGGGTCGGAATGCTCCCGGGTGATCCGATACACAACTCGAACATACTCCAAGTCCGAAATCATCATACAAATCTATCGGAACAGTCAAATCCCGATTCCGAGGTTGTTTACTCAAAATTCAAACCTTCGTCAATTCTTCCAACTTAAAGCTTCCGAAATTAGAATTTGCTTTCCAAATCAATTCCGAACTTCCCGAAATTCAATTACGACCACACATAAAAGTCATAATACCTGAAGTGAAACTACTCAGGGCCTCAAACCACCGAACGACGTGCTAGAACTCAAAATAATTGGTCGGGTCGTTATAGATATCCTTTTAAATTTATCCAAAATTATTTTTTGTTTGCTTTTGTTTTGCCATGATAATAAATAAAGCACAACGTCTCTACCTTCACTAGGTAGGGTGAAGGTCTGCGTAGATACTACCCTTCCCAGACCCCACGTGGAAATATACTGGGTATGTTATTATTGTTGTTGTAATAAATAAAGCACAAAGGCAAACAATCTCAAATGTTAGACTATATTTGCCACAACATTTTAACAAATAATTATATGTTTCACTTTCAAGAAAAATATCAATATTAACAATAAAAGTTTCAAACATGACGGAGAAACCAAAGCATCAAAAAACAATATACACCGAAAATTTCATCTGCGAGAAAGTCTTAGATAAGATATAGTCACACTACATATGGAAAAGCTATAAGTATATATAAATATTATCTAAGTAACTTAATTAAATTGATCATTTATGTTTGTTTAGATGATGTTAAATTATTTTGAATTTACGTAGTATGCTAAAATTCCGTTATCTTTTTCCTAAAAACAATAATATATATAAGACAAAAAGCAGTCAGGTAATAACATCAATTTTCAACATTTTAATGGTGGTTGTAGTTTTTCACACTTCAAACATTTTTTCACCTCATGTATATATACATTAATTATTTTTGTCGTTCCTTATATAAATAATTGACTAAATATTTATACGCCAATTATTAACGTGCAACTAACATTCATAAAAACTAGTATATTTATATATTGGAATGAATAACTTGAATTTTTAATAAGCTAATTTTTCAATTTACGAGGTAACTTGTGCTTAGGCCGGCTCTGGGGGATCCATTAAAGCAATTGCTTTAGGCCCCGACGATTGAAGGTCCCCATTTTTTAATTTTTTAAAATATTATTACGTAGTATGAAATGATTAATAGAGGATACTAAATCTTATACTCTTTCCATTTTAATTTATGTGAACTTATTTAATTGAGCATGAAACTTAAGAAAAAGGAGAAGTCTTTTAAACTTGTGATGTAAAAATGAGGCACATATATTTTGTGACTATAAATCATTGCACAAAAGAAAATAATTTTCAAATATGGAAAGGAATCATTCTTTTTGGCACAGACTAAAAAAAGGTTCACATAAATTGAAAAGGAGGGGCATCTTTTTTAGAATGAACTATAGGTTATACGAATAAATAACAAGAGTTTTATAATAAACATGCAATATATGAAAATGATTAATTTGATGATCAGTTTGATAATTAAGGAAAAGAGTATCTTGTAGCATCTTTTAGAGTTGATTATTTATTATTAATCTTTTTTATGCTTGAACTTCGTGTTCAGTCAAATAAAGTGGCGTGCATAGAGTGTGAGTTATATGGAATTATTGTAACGATCCGGCCGGTCGTTTTGAGTATTATAAACCTGTTTCCCCATTTACTGCTTAATTTATACTTTACAGTTGTTTAACAACTTACCAGGTTAGTTGGTTCGGGTCCGGAAGGAATTCGGAGTTAATGAGACACTTAGTCTCATAATTAAAAATTTAAGTTAGAAAAGTTGACCGAATATGGACCTATGTGTAAAAGACCTCGAATTTGAATTCTGATAATTCCAACAGCTCCGTATGGTGATTTTGAATTTAGGAGTGTGTCCGGAAAAATGTTTGGAGGTCCGTAGTCGAATAAGGCTTGAAATGGCGAAAGTCGAATTTTTGAAAAGTTTGATGGGGGGTTGACTTTTTGATACCGGGGTCCAAATCTGAATCTGAAAATTTGAACAGGTCTGTTATGTCATTTATGAGTTGTGTGCAAAATTTGAGGTCAATCGGATGTGATTTGATAGGTTTCGGAGTGATTTGTAGAAATTCGAAATTTCAAAGTTCATTAGGCCTGAATTGGGGTATGATTCATGGTGTTAGCATTGTTAGAGGTGACTTGAGAGTTCGACTAGGTTCGCATGATATTTTAGGACTTGTTGGTATATTTGGTTAAGGTCCCGAGATGCTCGGGTACGTTTTGGAAGGTTAACGGATCAATACGTCTGCGATCGCGTAGGCTTAGCTGGTCAGTAGGGGTTTTGTGCTTCGCGATCGTGTGGGGATATCCTTGATCGCGTAAGGTTAATTGAGGGATGTTGATTTTTATGCTTCGTGATCGCATGAAGCAGGATGTGATCGAGTAGCTTTGAGATTTTGTAACTCACGAACGCGTGAAGAAGGTCGCGTTCGCGTAGAGTAAGTGGAGCGGAGATAGAAGTCACGCATTTTGTGCTTCGCGATCGCGTGGACGAGACCGCGATCGCGTAGGTCTGTGATGTTGCGCATCGCGATCGTGTGGAAACATTCGTGTTTGCGTAGGGTTAAATCCGGGCAGTGGAAAATTGTTCTTCGCGATCGCGTGGGAATGTTTGCGATCGCGTAGAGCAAATGACTAGGCAAAGAGTTTAAGTTCTCCATTTTTGACGGATTTGAGCTCGAAAAGAAGCGATTTTCGGGTGTTTTTCAAGAAAAACAACGGGATAAGTGTTCTTAACTCAATATTGGTTAAATTATCCAAATTCATGGTTGTTTTTAACATTTAATTGGTGAATTAATTTGGAAAATTGTGAAAACCCTCTTGGTTTAATTTGGATATTCTAGGGTCGAGTTGATGTTGGATTTGAGTAAAATATATATGGTTGGACTCGTGGTTGAATGGACATTTATATATTGTAAGATTTGTCGGGTTCCGAGACATGGGGCCCATGAGCAATTTTTTTGAGCTAATTTTCGAATTTTTATGGAAAAAAATATATTTTTCATAAGGAATTAATTCCAATAAATTTTATTGATTGAAACGAATTAATTGTGACTAGATACAAGGTATTCGGAGGCCGATTTGCGAGGCAAAGGCATAGCAGAGTAAAGAATTTCACGTTTTTAGGTAAGTAACAGTTTTAAATCTGGTCAAGAGGGTATGAAACCCTGGATTTTTGTGTCATGTGATTATTTTGGAGGTGACGCACATGCTAGGTGACGAGCATGTGGGTGTGCTCCAAGGGGATTGTGATTTGGTCCGTCCCGTGGAAACTGTAAAAGTTGAATGACTTGTTTATAGTTATGTGCTCTCTATGTGTTGTGGAAATTTGACTATAAACCATGTTAGAAACCATGTTTAGGCTACATGTTGGTACTGTTGGGACCCACAGAGGTCGTGCACATGTTGAATTATCTGCTAAATTGTTGTTTTGTACTCGGTCACAGTTTAGTTGTTATTTTATCTCAGTCTCTATTGTTCATTATTGATACATCATAACATTGTTGTTTGAGCTGATTTCATGATTATTGAGAGCCCGAGAGACTGGAGAGATTTGTGACTGAGTGAGGCCGAGGGCCTGATTGTGAGATATTATATTATAGCACGTGAGTTATCCATGTGGGATATTATAGCACGTGAGTTGTCCGTGTAGCACATGAGTTGTCCGTGAGGATCCTTGTATTGTACTATAGCACGTGAGTTGTCCGTGAAGCATGTGAGTTATCCGTGCGGATCTAGATATTTATATTATGGCACATGAGTTATCCATGCATCACGTGAGTTGTCCATGCATATTATAGCGCTTGGGATGTAGGATCCCTTCCGGAGTCTGTACATCCCCAGCGAGCGCAGGTACCCATTGAGTATGAGTGTTGAGGGCTGAGAGCCGAATAGATGAGCTGTTGTGATGAATTGAGTGACTGTTGCATGAGAGGCTGTACTTGCTTTGCATTTGTTATTTCACTTGGTTGCTATCTGCCATTGTTGTGAAATCGCTGAAGGATATTATATCCGGATTACATGAACTTGAACTGTATAAAATTGATTTGACTTAAACTGCCGGATTTAAAAGCATGTCTATTCTTTGCTGGAATTACTGAAAGTGAACTATAACTATGTAGCTCATCACTATCTTCGGTTCTTTATTTATTATTGTTACTTGCTGAGTTGGTTGTACTGACACTACACCCTACACTTCGTGCGCAGATTCAGGTATTCCTAGATATAGTAGGTGTTGATTTTCTCGCACAGCTGATTTTACGGAGATTCTGAGGTAGCTGCCGTGTTTCGCAGACCTTGCCTCTCCTTCCCTATCTCCTTGTTTACTGTATTTGGTCTCAAACTATTATAAACCATATGTTCCAGACTTGTATTCATAATAGATGCTCATGTACACAGTGACACCAGGTTTTGGGGAGTGTTCGTATCAGTATTTGTGGGATTTTGTACTGTATATAAATATTATATTTTCAAACTTAAAAAGAAATTGTGGTTTACTGAGATTATCGGCTTGCCTAATATCGCGATATGTGCCATCACGACAGGTTGGGATTTTGGGTCGTGACAAGTTGGTATCACAGCCCTAGGTTACATAGCTCTCACGAGTCAACATCATGTTTAATAGAGTCTTGCGGATCGGTATGGAGACGTCTGTACTTATCTTCGAGCGGCTGTAGAACCCTTAGGAAAATTTCACTTTCTTGTATTCTGTCGTGCGAATTTGTTGATTCCGAAAAACTAAAAATTCTGTTTTTTCTATTCTCTCACAGATGGTGAGGGCACATACTACCGGATCGGACGGTCAGCTACCAGTGCCACCAGTTAGGGCCACGAGAGGTCGGGGCCGTAGTAGAGGACGAGGTTGAGGTGTAGCTTGTACCACAGTTGGACCAGCACTTGTAATACCACCAGGTCCTCAAACTCATGAGCAGTTTCCAGATATAGCCGAGCCGACAGGACCAGCTCAGGCACCAGTTGTGCCTATTGAGATTCCAGTCCTTCAGGAGACTTTGGCCCAGATATTGACAGTTTGCACTGGTCTTGCTCAGGTGGTTTCGGCTCCGGCTGCACCTACCACTTCCCAGGCCAGGGGGTGGTACTCTTACCCCTGTTTCCCATACTCCAGACTAGGTAATGCAGAGACTTCATATACCGGGGGCACTACCAGCCCAGTCGGTTGCAGCTGCTCAGGCCCCGATAGTTCCTGTTATGGCAGATGATGAGCAGAGTAGACTTGAGAGATTTGAGAGGCTTCGACCTCCACCATTTAGCGGTACTGATTTAGAGGATGCTCAAGGTTTTCTGGATATGTGTCAGCGGATGCTTCGGACAACGGGTATTCTGGAGACCAGTTCTCGTTCACTACTTTTCAATTTTCTGAGGTGGCCTTCAGATGGTGGGAGGCTTGTGAGAGGCGTGTGCCAGTTGGTGAAGTACCACTTATATGGCTGTAGTTCTCCGTTCTCTTTTTGGAGAAGTTCATGCCGCAGTCTCGCAGAGAGGAGATGTACAGACAGTTTGAGCAGTTGTGTCAGGATGGCATGCTTATGACGCGGTACGAGATGAGATTTTCTGAGTTGGCTCATCACACAGTCTGGTTGGTTCCCATTGATAGTGAGAGGATTAGGAGGTTCATTAATGGCCTCACATATCAGTTCTGGTTACTTATGACTAGGGAGAAGGTATCTGGTGATACCTTTTATGAGGTGGTTGACATTGCTCGGTAAATAGATATGGTTCATTGCCATGAATGTGGAGAGAGGGAGGCTAAGAGGCCTCGTGGTCCAGGTGATTACAGCGGTAGGGGTCATTCTTACAGACACGCCCAGATGGGTCGTCCAGTTCATCTTGGTGCATCAACTAGCCATAGTTTTTACAGTGCTCACTCAGGCCAGTCTCCATTAAGTGCACTGCTAGCGCAGAGTTCTCATCATGCCACGTCTGCTCAGGGTTCTATAGGTAATTCCTCTAGTTATCAGGAGCAGCAGTTCCGTCAAAGGAGGGATTGTTTCGAGTGTGGAGAATTTGGTCATTTCAAGAGAGTGTTCTAGGCTGTTGAGTGGGGCTCCACAGCAGAGTCCTCGACTGACAGCACCAGCACCAACAGTTCCACCACCCACCCAGCTAGCTCAGGGTGGGGGTCAGCAGCTAGGGGTCGCCCAAGAGCGGAAGGCCGATCAGGTGGTGGTCAGGCCCGATTTTATGCATTTCCTGTCAGGCCAAATGATATTGCCTCAGATGCAGTGATCACAGGTATTGTTTCAGTATGCCACAGGGAGGCTTCTATATTATTTGACCCTGGTTCCATTTATTCATATGTATAATCGTATTTTTCTCATTATTTGGATATGCGCCGTGAGACCTTAGTTTTACCTATTTGTGTATCTACACCGGTGGGTGATATTATTACTGTGGACCATGTGTATCGGTCGCGTGTGATAACTATTGGGGAACTGGAGACTAGAGTTGATCTCTTATTACTCGGTATGTTTGATTTTGATATAATTTTGGGTATGGATTGGTTGTCTCCATGTCATGCTATTCTAGATTGTCATGCAAAAAGCGTGACGTTGACGATGCCATGGATTCCAAATGTTGAATGGAGGGTTTCTCTTGAGTTTGTTCCTAGTAGGGTAATTTCTTATTTGAAGGCCCAACGTATGGTTGGAAATGGATATTTGTCATATTTGGCCTTTGTGAGAGATGTTGATGCAGATACTCCTATTATTGATTCAGTACCGGTCGTACGAGACTTTCTTGATGTATTTCCTGCAGACCTGCCGGGTATGCCACCCAACAGGGATATTGATTTTGGTATTGACTTATTGCAGGGCACTCAGCCCATTTCTATTCCTTTGTATCGTATGGCACCAGTTGAGTTAAAAGAATTGAAAGAGCAACTTCAGGAACTCCTTAAAAAGGGGTTTATTAGGCCTAGTGTGTCACCTTGGGTGCCCCAGTTCTGTTTGTGAAAAAGAAAGATGGTACTATGCGGATGTGCATCGATTATAAGAAGTTGAACAAAGATACAATCAAGAATAAATATATTGTGCCGCATATTGATGACTTATTTGACCAGCTTCAGGGAGCAAGGGTGTTCTCCAAAATTGATTTGAGATTTGGGTATCACCAATTGAAAATTAGGGATTCGGATATTCTAAAGATGGTATTCAGAACTCGTTATGGCCACTATGAATTTCTGGTGATGTCTTTTGGGCTAACCAATGCCCAAGCAGCATTTATGCATTTGAGGAATAGTGTATTCTAGCCATATCTTGATTTATTTGTAGTGGTATTTATTGATGATATTCTGGTGTACTCACGTAGCTAGGAGGAGCATGCACAATACTTGGGTATTATATTACAGAGGCTGAGAGAGGAGAGACTTTATGCCAAATTCTCTAAGTGTGAGTTCTGGCTTAGTTCGGTGGCATTTTTGTGACATATAATGTCCAGTGAAGGAATTAAGGTAGATCTAAGGAAAATAAAGGTAGTTCACAATTGGCCCAGACCATCTTCAGTTACTGAGATTCAGAGTTTTCTCAGTTTGGCCGGTTATTATCATCGCTTCGTTGATAGTTTCTCATCTATTGCATCGCCTATGACTAAATTGACCCAGAAAGGTGCTCCGTTCAGGTGGTCGGATGAATGTGAAGAGAGCTTTCAGAAGCTCAAAACAGTTTTGACTACAACTCCAGTATTAGTGTTGCCTACAGGTTCAGAGTCTTATACTATTTATTGTGACGCGTCACGTATTGGTCTCGGCGCAGTGCTTATGCAAGACGGTAGGGTGATTGCCTATGCGTCCAGATAGTTAAAGGTACATGAGAAGAATTATCAGTCCACGATCTTTAGTTAGCAGCTATTGTTCATGCCTTAAATATTTGGAGGCATTACTTGTAGGTATATCCCGATCATCGGAGTCTACAACAACTGTTCAAACAGAAAAATCTTAATTTGCTGGAGCGGAGGTGGTTAGAATTGCTTAAGAATTATGATATCACCATTATCTATCATCCCGGAAAGGCCGATGCAGTGGCTGATGCCTTGAGTTGTAAGGCGAAGAGTTTGGGCAGCTTAGCATACTAACCGGTAACATAGAGGCCTTTAGCCTTGGATGTTCAGGCCATGGGCAACCAGTTTGTTAGATTGGATGTTTCCAAGTCGAATAGAGTTTTGGCTTGTATGGTTTCTCGGTCTTCTTTATATGATCACATCAGAGAGCACCAGTATGATGTTCCACATCTACTTGTCCTTAAGGACACGGTTCACCACGGTGATGCCAAAGAAGTCACTATTGGAAATGACGTTATATTACAGATGTAGGGCAGGCTATGTGTGCCTAATGTAGATCATTCGTGTGAGTTGAATCTCCAAGAAGCTCACAGTTTGCCGTACTCCATTCACCCAAGAGCCGCGAAGATGTATCAGGATTTGAGGCAGCACTATTTGTGAAGGCGAATGAAGAAAGATATAGTTGGGTTTGTAGCTCGATGTTTAAATTGTCAACAGGTAAAGTATGAACATCAGAGACCAGGATGATTGCTTCAGAGACATGAAATTCCGGAGTAAAAATGGGAGCGTATTACCATGGAGTTCGTAGTTGGGCTTCCATGGACTTTGAGGAAGTTTGATCCGGTTTGGGTGATTGTAGATCGGCTGACTAAGTCCGCGCATTTTATTCCTATTGGTACCAATTATTCTTTGGAGCGGTTGGCTGAGATTTATATCCGCGAGATTGTTCGCCTACACGGTGTGCCAGTGTCCATCATTTCAGAATGGGGCACGTAGATTACATCGCAGTTTTGGAGAGCAGTGCAGCGAGAATTTGGCACACATGTTCAGTTGAGTACAACATTTCACTGTCAGATGGACGGACAGTCCGAGCGCACTATTCAAATATTGGAGGATATGCTACGCGCTTGTGTCATTAATTTCGGTGGTTTTTGGGATAAATATCTGCCACTAGCAGAGTTCGCTTACAATAATAGCTACCAATCGAGCATTCAGATGGCTCCGTATGAGGCTTTATATGGGAGACGGTGTCGGTCTCCCGTGGGTTAGTTTGAGCCAGGGGAGGCTAGACTAATGGGTACTGATTTGGTTCAAGAAGCTTTGGAGAAGGTTAAATTGATTCAGGAGCGGTTTCGCATGGCACAGTCTAGACAAAAGAATTATGCTGACACGAAGGTTCGTGATGTTGTTCACATGGTTGAAGAGAAAGTTCTGCTCAAGATTTCATCCATGAAGGGTGTGTTGAGGTTCGGGAAGAAGGGAAAGTTGAGCCCTCGGTATATTTGGCCTTTTGAGATACTTAAGAAAATTAGACAGATGGCTTATTAACTTGCTTTGCCACCTACTCTATCAGGTGTTCATCCCGTGTTCCATGTATCCATGCTCTGAAAATATGTCGGGGATCCGTCTCATATTCTGGATTTAAGTACGGTTCAACTGGGCGGTAATTTGACTTATGATGTGGAGCCGGTGGCTATTTTAGGCTGACGGGTTCGAAAGCTGAGGTCAAAGAACATAGCATCAGTGAAGGTGCGGTGGAGAGACCAGCCATTTGGATAAGCTACTTAGGAGATTTAACCGGATATGCGGAGTAAATATCCATACTTATTTAAGACTCCAAGTATTATTATAAACTCGTTCGAGGACGAACGTTTGTTTAAGAGGGGGAGAATGTAATGACCCGGATGGTCATTTTGAGTATTATAACCCCGTTCCCCCATTTACTGCTCAATTTATGCTTTACAGTTATTTTATGACTTACCCGGTTAGTTGGTTCGGGTCTGGAAGGAATTCGAAGTGAAATGAGACACTTAGTCTCACAATTAAAAATTGAAGTTTGAAAGGATGATGAGATGTGGGCCTATGTGTAAAAGACCTCGGATTTGAATTCTAATAATTCCACCAGCTCCGTATGGTAATTTTGGACTTGTGAGCGTGTCCAAAAATTTTTTGGAGGTCCGTAGTGGAATTAGGCTTGAAACGGTGAAAGTTAAATTTTTTGAAAGTTTGACCGGGGGCTGACATTTTGATATCGGGGTCGGATTTCGATTCTAAAAATTTGAACATGTCCGTTATGTCATTTATGACTTGTGTGAAAACTTTGTGGTCAATCGAACGTGATTTGATAGGTTTCGAAGTCGTTTGTAGAAATTGGAAATTCCAAAGTTCATTAGGCTTGAATTAGGGTATGATTCGTGGTTTTAGCGTTGTTTGAGGTGATTTGGCGGTTTGACTAGGTTCGTATAATGTTTTAGGACTTGTTGGTATACTTGGTTAAGGTCCCGAGGGGCTCGGGTGAGTTTCAGATGGTTAACGGATCAAAATTTAGACTTAAACAGCTGCTGGAATTTTCTGATATCTGTATCAGATTTCCGTATACGCGATTGCGTGAATACGTCTGCGATCTTGTAGGCTTAGTTGGTCAGTAGAGGTTTTGTGCTTCGCGATTACATAAGGTTAATTGAGGACTGCTGAGATTTGTGTTTCACGATCGCGTGAAGACGGATGCGATCGCGTAGCTTTGAGATTTTGTGACTCGCGAACGCGTGAAGAAGGTCGCGTTCGTGTAGAGTAAGTAGAGCGGAGGTAGAAGTCACGCGTCTTGTGCTTCGCGATCACATGGACGAGTCCACAATCGTGTAGATCTGTGATGTTGCGCATCGCGATCGCGTGGGAAAGTCAGGGATCGTGTAGGGATCAATCTGGGTAGTGGAAAACTATTCTTCGCGATCGCGCGAGAATGTTCGCGATCGTGTACAGCAAATGGCTGGGCAGAGAGTTTAATTTCTGAAAATGGATTTTCTATTTTTGACGGATTTGACCTCGGGAAGAAGCAATTTTCGGGAGGTTTTTAAGGAAAACAACGAGGTAAGTATTCTTAACTCAATATTGGTTAAATTACATGAATTCATGGTTGTTTTTAACATTATTTGGTGAATTAAGTTGGAAAATTGTGAAAACCCTCTTGGTTTAATTTGGAGATTTGAGGGTCGAGTTGATATTGAATTTGAGTAAATTTGAATGGTTGGACTCGTGGTTGAATGGGCGTTCATATTTTGTAACTTTTGTCGTGTTCTGAGACGTGGGACCCACGATCGAATTTTTAGCTAATTTTTGGATTTTTATGGAAAAAATTATATTTTCATATGGAATTAATTCCAATAAATTTTATTGACCGAAACGAATTAATTATGACTAGATTCGAGTCATTCAGAGGCCGATTTGCGAGGCAAAGGCATAGCAGAGTAAAGAATCTCACGTTTTGAGGTAAGTAACAATTTTAAATCTGGTCATGAGGGTAGGAAACCCCGGATTTTTGTGTCATGTGATTATTTTGTAGGTGACACACATGCTAGACGACAAGCGTGTGGGCGTGCACCGAGGGAATTGTGAATTGGTCCGTCCCATGGAAATTGTAAAGTTGAATGACTTGTTGATAGCTATGTGCTCTCTATGTGTTGTGGAAATTTTACTATAAACCATGTTTAGGCTACATGTTGGTACTGTTGGGACCCACAGAGGTCATGTACATGTTGAACTATCTGCTTAATTGTTGTTTTGTACTCAGTCACGGTTTACTTGTTCATTTTATCTCAGTCTCTATTGTTCATTATTAATGCATCACATCATTGTTGTTTGGGTTAATTTCATGGTTATTGAGAGCCCGAGAGACTGGAGAGATTTGTGGCTGAGGGCCTGATTGTGAGATATTACATTATAGCACGTGAGTTGTCAGTGCGGGATATTATAGCACGTGCGTTGTCCATGAAACACGTGAGTTATCCATGCAGATCCTTGTATTATACTATAGCACGTGCGTTGTCCGTGCAGCACGTGAGTTGTCCGTTTGGATTCAGATATTTGTACTTTGGAACGTGAGTTGTGCGTGCAACACGTGAGTTATCCGTGCAGATTATAGCGCTCGGCCTGTAGGAGCCCCTCCAGAGTCTGTACACCCCCAGTGAGCGCGGGTACCCATTGAATGTGAGTGCTGAGGGCTGAGAGCCGAGTGGTTGAGCTGTTGTGATGAGTTGAGTGACTGTTGCCTGAGAGGCTGTACTTGCTTTGCATTTGTTGTTGCAATTGGTTGCTAGCTGCCATTGTTGTGAAATCTCTGAATGATTTTATATCCAGATTACGTGAACTTGATCTGTATAAAATTGATTTGTCTTAAACTGTAGGATTTGAAAGCATGTTATTCTTTGCTGGAATTACTGAAAGTGAACTATAGTTGTGTAGTTCGTCACTATCTTCAGTTCTTTATTTATTATTTTTACTTGCTGAGATGGTTGTACTCAAACTACACCCTACACTTCGTGTGCAGATCCAGGTGTTCCCGGACATAGCGGGTGTTGATTCTTTTGCACAGCTGATTTTACGGAGATTCTAAGGTAGCTGTCGTGTATCACAGACCCTGTCTCTCCTTCCATATCTCCTTGTTTACTGTATTTGGTCTCAGACTATTATAGACCGTATGTTCCAAACTTTTATTCATAATAGATGCTCATGTACTCAGTGACACCAGGTTTTGGGGAGTTTTCGTATCAGTATTTGTGGGATTTTGTATTGTATTTAAATATTATATTTTCAAACTTAAAGAGAAATTGTGGTTTATCCAACATGGCGCCATCACGACATGTTGGGATTTTGGGTCGTGACAATTATCCAAACCAAGTAGCTTTGACTACGACCTTGTATATGTGTTAAATGATTCACTAAACAAGTGCAAAAAATTGATTTTGAACCCAAAAAATAAATTAAATGAGTTCAGAAGTATCCCGAACTTGAACTCATATATAAAATTCAAATCAACAATTCCATCTAAATGAAAATATGGAGTATTTTCTCATGTTTATGGCCATTATGGACTTGATTTATTTTGTATTAACTTTTGCTTTTAATAACTGGATTTATCTAAAAAGACTACTACAAAAAAATGAATTAGCTACTAAACTCATCCTAATTTGTCGCTAAATCTCTTGTAGCTAACATGACTTTTTGATAATTCGCAGCTAATTATCAACCTAACATGCATATGCATGATTGTTACACCCGTGCATAAAAGTTATCCGAAAAGAAAAATAAGGAAAATGACACCAAACTTCTAGGAGCAGGATTTCCTGGATTGGGAGGAGGTGGATTTCCAGGATTCGGAGGAGGCGGATAAGGAGGATTCCTAGGAGGAGGATCTCGTGGAGGAGGATATGGTGGATACTATGGAGGAGCATATCCTGGTAGTGAAAATGGAGCTGGATTTGGAGGAGGAAATTAAATGAAGACTTGGATAAAGTAATTGAAGCTAAGCCTCACAATATGAAGATGTATGGTATTCGTGATTTATGTGTGTTCTAGTATAGTATAATATATAGTTTTGTGTTGGTAGTTAGAACAAATGTATCAGAAATCTCCATTCACTTCTTATGGATATGGATGGTCATGTCATGTTTGTTTTTATTACCCGAGAACTTAATTTTCATCGCAGCTACTTCTGAATCTCTGAAAAATCAACTGTGCTAAAGAATCAACACACGCTATGTCCGGGAATACCTGGATATGCACATGAAGTGCAGGGTATAGTATAAATACAACCAACTCAGCATGTAACAATAATAAATAAGGAACTGAAGAGAGTGACGAGTTACACAGTTACAATTTATTTTCAGTAATTCCAGCAGAGAGTAGACATACTTTCAATTCCAGCAGTTTAAGTCAAATCAGTTTTATACAGTTCAAGTTCATGTAATCCGCATATAAAATCTTTTAGAGAATTTCATAACAATGATATATAGTAACTAAGAGCAACAACAAATGAAACGCAAGTACAGCCTCTCAGGGCAACAGTTGCTCAACTCGTCACAACAGCTCAACCACTTGGCTCTCAGCCCTCAACACTCACACTTAATGGGTACCCGCGCTCACTGGGGGGTGTACAGACTCCGGAGGGGCTCCTACAGCCCAAGCACTATAATCTGCACGGACAACTCACGTGCTGCATGGACAACTCACATGCCATAGTATAAATATCTAGATCCGCGCGGACAACTCACGTGCTATAGTATAATATCTGTATCTGCACGGAAAATTCACGTCCTGCGTGGACTACTCACGTGCTATAGTATAATATAAGGATCCGCACGGACAACTCACATGCTATAGTATAATATCTCACAATCAAGCTCTCGGCCTCACTCAGTCATAAGTCTCTCCCGTCTCTCGGGCTTGCAATAATCATGAAATCAGTCCAAACAACAATGATATGATGCATTAATAATGAACAATAGAGACTGAGATAAAATAACAAGTAAACTCTGACTGAGTACAAAATAACAATTTAGCAGATAATTCAATATGTACAAGACCTCTGTGGGTCCCTACATTGCCAACACATAATCTTAACATGATTTCTAACATGATTTACAGTCAAATTTCTGCAACACATAGAGAGCATGTAGCTAACAACAAGCTATTCAACTTTACAGTTTCACGGGACGGATCAAGTGTAACGACCCGACCAGTCGTTTTGAGCATTTGCACTTCGCTCGGTGGTTTACGGGCATGGGTAGCCCCTTATGATGTATTATGACTTATGTGAGTCATAGATTTTGGTTTTCAAGTTATTAGGGATTGATATGGGGAAATGATATTCAACTAGGAGCTTTAAATATGAAAGGTTTAACCAAATTTTGACTCTTGAGTAATCGATCTTGGATTTGGATCTTTATGGTTCGGTTAGCTCCGTTATATAATTTTGGACTTAGGAGCATGCCCGGAATATAATTTGGAAGTCCGTGGTGGAATTAGGCTTGAATTGGCAAAACTAGAAATTCGGTGATTCCCGGTCGGCAGTAAAAAATTTGATATCGGAGTCGGAATGGAATTCCGAGAGTTGGAGTAGGTTCGTAGTGTCATTTTTGACGTGCGTGAACAATTTGAGGTCATTCACACGAGGTTTGATAGGTTTCGGCATCGGTTGTGAAACTTTGAGGTTTCAAGTCCATTAAGCTTGAATTAGTGTGCGATTTATGTTTATGTTACTGTTTGAAGTGATTTGAGAGCTCGGTTGAGTTGGTATGGTATTTTAGGACTTGATGGCACATTTGGTTGAGATTTCGGAGGCCTCGGGTGTATTTCGGGTGAGTTTTGAGCGAGTCTGGGCATTACCGGAACTCAGTCATGGTTCTGGTGCTTAATTATAGCGCCAGGGCAGATCTGTAGATTCGCTGGTAGGACTTCGAAAGCCTATATCTTTTGATCTACAAGGAATTTTGAGATGATTCAAAAACAAAGGTTATAGTCCTTCGTGTCTAGTTTCCAGAAAGCTAAAGAAATCATTATTTGGAAATCTGTAGAGAAAGTGATGGCCAAATTACTAAAGCCCATCACTACAGCCACCAGAAGCGTGGACAGTGCTACCTTTTTGCGACCGCAGGGGTTGGATTTTTGCGGCCGCGCCTGGATTTTCGCCTCAGCGTAGTGGAGATCAGAGAGTGCACTATATAAACCGGGTTAAGGGCTTTATTTCACATTTTGGACCTAGGGAGCTCGGTTTGTGACGATATTTCGAGGGTTTTTCAAGAATTCATCGGGGTAAGTGATTCTAATTCGGATTTGGGAAAAATTGTAGAAACTTCTAAAAATGAATTTTTGGGATTTGAACATCGAATTGGAGTCAGATTCGAGTGAAACTAGTATGGTTGGACTCGTGAGTGAATGGGTTTCCTAGTTTTTTGAATTCCGTCGGATTTCGAGACGTGGGCCCGGGGACCAGGTTTGACCTATTTCGGGATTTGTGGTTTAATTTGATAAATTTCATATGGGATTCATTCCTTTAGCGTATATTGATGATAATATACTGATTTTGGATAGATTCATAGTATTTAGAGGCCGAATCGAGAGGCAAGAGCATCGCGGGCTAGAGCTTTGTCTGGTTTGAGGTAAGTAATGAATGTAAATCTATACCTGAGGGTATGAAACCCTAGAATTTTATGCTATTTCACTACATTGAGGTGACGCACATGCTAGATAACGGGCGTGTGGGCGTGTACCGTTAGGGATTGTGACTCGGTCCGTCCTAGAGTTGCATATTTTGATTAAAGTTGTATAACAACTATATGTTTTAGAAATATTTCTTATAACTTGGGCTGAATGCCATGTTTGGGGTGTTTTGTTACTATCCTCACACTGTTTTGATTTGAAAGCATATCCTCAGTCATGATTTGCCTGTTTATTGTTTAATTCAGTTTCATTACTCTAGTTTAAAGTATATGAAAGTTGTTTTGGGCTAAGTCCCCTGATTTTTGGGCTAAGTCCCCTGATTTTACTGAAACACCCGAGTGGATTGTGAGGTTTATGACTGAGTGAGGCCGAGGACCTGATTTGTGAGGATACGATATGGATCGGGCTGCATGCCGCAGCGGTATAGCGCTTGGGTTATAGGAGCCTCTCCAGAGTCTATACACACCCCCAGTGAGCGCAGTCGACTATATATTTATGGATCGGGATGCACGCCGCAATAGTTATTATATGGTACCTACTGAGTGCGAGTGCCGAGTGCTGAGTGACGAGTGATTAGGAGGCTTGGGTGCCTGTGAGGCGTGCCCGAGGGGCTGCTCATGAGTGATATGTTTTGCCCGAGGGGCTTATTTATGAAATCATTATTTTCACTCTATTTTTATATTGAGCCTCTATTGAAAATGTTAAAGATATTCTTATATGTCTTCCATTGAAACTGGAGTTTTACGAGATATTTTGACTTGAACATTGATTTGGCATTTGTTGTTTCACTGAGACTTTATAATTTTGAACTTTATGTGATTTTACTGCTCATCACTGCACTCAGTCTTTATTTATAATTGTTACTTACTAAGTTGGCGTACTCACGTTACTCCCTGCTCCTTGTGTGCAGATCCATGTGCCACGGGACATCCGAGTGAGTTCTGATTCTTCCTCAGTAGCTGCATGGCAACTTCAACCTTGCTCTTCTCCCTCCTATTTGCTAGTAGATTATTTCGTTAGACTTTGTTGTCCTTTTGAGTAGACTGTATCAGACTTTTATCATAGATTCTCATGACTAGTGACACCCGAGTTCGGACCGTTGGTTTTATATTCGATTACTTTCACTTGTATTGAATTGTTTAATGAAAGATTTATGATGAAAAATATTTGAAAATGAATTATTGAATAGAATTATTGTATGTTTTGAATAACGAATCGGCTAGCCTAGTACTGCGATTGGCGCCATCACGACGGGGTAGTTTGGGTCGTGACACCAAGTCACAATCTCCTCGGTGCACGCCCATACGTCTGTCACCTAGCATGTGCGTCGCCTCTAAAATAATCACATGACAAAAAAATCTGGGATTTCATACTCTCAGGACCAGATTTAAAATTGTTACTTACCTCAAACCGTGAAATTCTTATTCCGCTAAGCCTTTGCCTTGTGAATTGGCCTCCAAACGTCTCGAATCTAGCTACAATAATTCGATTCAGTCAATAAAATTTAATGGAATTAATTCCATAAGAAAATGTAAATTTTCCATAAAAATCCGAAATTAACTCAAAAATCGCCCATAGGGCCCACGTCTCAGAACCCGACAAAAGTTACAAAATATGAACGCCCATTCAACCACGAGTCCAACCATACAAATTTTACTCAAATCCGACATAAACTCGACCCTCAAATCTTCAAATTAAACCAAGAGGGTTTTCACAATTTTCCAACTTAATTCACCAATTAAATGTTAAAAACAATCATGGATTCGAGTAATTTAACCAACATTAAGTTAAGAACACTTACCCCATTATTTTCCTTGAAAATCTCCCGAACATCCTCTCTCTCCGAGCACCAAATAGGTAAAAATGGAAAATGGGAACTTAACTTGTCTGCCCAGTCATTTGCTCTACACGACCGCGAAGAACAATTTGCCCCTGACCAGTTTTAACCTTACGCGATCGCGGACCTGATCACGGGATCACGATGCCCAACTTCACGGACCTACAAAATTGCGGATTCATCCACGCAATCGCGAAGCACAAACGTGTGACCTCCACTTCTGCTCCAATTACTCTATGTGAACGCGACCTTCTTCACGCGTTCGTGAATAACAAACTCCTACAGCTACGCGATCGCGACCCTCTTCACGCGATCGCGAAGAACAAAATTGACACTGCCTCAACAAGCCTACGCAGTCGTGGTTTCCTTCACACGATCGCATAGAACAATTTCACCTCTGCCCAAACAAGCCTATGCGATCGCAGACCTTCTCACGCGATCGCATAGAAGGAAATCAGTGACAGAAAACAAGCATTCTTCAGCTGGAGTGCAAATTCCAAAATTGATACGTTAGCCGTATGAAACTCACCCGAGGTCCCCAGGACCTCAACCAAATACACCAATAAGTCCTAAATCATCATACAAACTTAGTCGCGTCTTCAAATCACATCCAACAATAATTAAACATGAATCACACATTGATTCAAGCATAATGAACTTTGAAACTTCTAATTTTTACAAACGGCGCCAAAACCTATCAAATCGCGTCTGATTGACCTCAAATTTTGAACTCAAGTCATAAATGATACAACGGAGCTATGAAAATTTTGAGAACTGGATTCCGACCCCGATATCAAACTTTTCTGGTCAAACTTTCCAAAAATTTGACTTTCGCCATTTCAAGCCTAATTCCACTACGGACCTCCTAATAATTTTCCGGACATGCTCCTAAGTCCAAAATCACCATACGGAGATACTGGAATCATCATAATTCAATTTCGAGGTCGTTTAATTCAACTTAAGTTTTTAATTATGAGACAAAGTGTCTCATTTCACTTTGAAATCTTTTCGGATCCGAACCAACTAACCCGATAAGTCATAAATCAACTGTAAGGCATAAATTGAGTAGTAAATGGGGGAACGGGGCTGTAATACTCAAAACGACCGGCTGGGTCATTACATTCTCCCCCACTTAAACATACGTTCGTCCTCAAACTTTCCAAGAGTTGTTCTTAACCTTCAAATCTCTATTCCACCTTACCACGCACATACCCGAGGGTGATCCCACGTCACCCTATTCAATATAGGCCTGACAACACAATACAACGGAAAATCATTAATTTAACCTTAGTCCAAAAAATATGGAATACAATTTCCAACATTCAAAATTTCTTTTCAAGACCCGAATATTACATCTACCCGTATAAGTCTGAACAAGCTGTATCAAGCCATAACTATAACCCCAGATATAATCACGTAACGTACAAAACAACTCACATGCTCGCAGCACCATTCCCGATCACAGTGACTATTCCAAACTAACCCGGTACTAGTATTAAATCCCATATCAAACAAAACCTCATTCCAAAACCTTCATACACTGTTGATAATGAAAGAAACACGCATAAATCTCATGACCCCTTATCGGATCAACAAGTCATGGAGCTCTCTCACACCAACCATAACCATAATCACTTTCTAAGCTGAATTTCAATAGTATCCTCCCGAATATATCGTAATCAAACCTGATAGCACCCATTCTAGGTCCAATGACCTTATATTATTAAACTCAATTATCCCACTGACACGTCACATTAGCATAACTCAAGCCACAACTGCGCAATTTGTGTACCCAAATATGGGAGATGTCTCAAGGAAGAGAACCATATTGCAAGTTCAACAAGCACCACCACAACCCCAATGTTACAACCAACTTCTCAATTTTCGTGAAGAGGATAACCGTAGGTGCATGTGCACAATAGTAGAGGAAGGAAATTAATGAATGAGATAAATTATCATAGAAATAAAATTCCCACACACGGCATGGATAACTCACGTGCCAATAATATAAATCCCCTGGCATGGTCACAGGCCTCCAGTCCCAGCAGATCATACATGAGCATTAAAAAAGTACACATGTATATAATAATGAAATAAGGTTCTCATGCTCCTGGACTGGTACAAATAACACGCCATAGCGTAAGCATGTGCAAAGTCTGGTATCACACTTCAAATCAGCAAGTTAGTGCAGAAATAGTAACTACCCCATTTATTCAGGGGAATTAGCCTCTTTGTAACCTCAAATGTAGCACAAATAGTTCTCAACAAAGGTACGAATACGAGAAACATTATAACTTTACGCTTAACAGTCAATTATAGGCATATCATAGCCTAAGCCTTCTTTCTAGTATGAATACTTGCCCCGATGCCCGCACATTGGCTAAAATCCTCACATAAATACACACTCATAGTGCGTAGCTATCACAAATAATTAACGCAACTAGTGCCTCCACTAAGTTAAATATAATACTCACCTAAAATAGGCCGTAACCTGGAACAATATACTTCTGAGAACTCCCACTCTCCAAATTCATCAAACACATGAATCACCGTAACTGATCCCAACTCCAGCACTAGAATGACTAACACATCTTTCATTCATGATATTCCCATAAGGAATACTTTCATAATTCTTCCGTGCCACATAGCAATAATTTGAATATCAGCAGTCTATCAACCAGGTGAGTACTGCAATTCCAATGAACATCCGTAAGTCAAAACATAATGTGCCTTTTGAAATGCGCACCCTTCTCAGGTATTACTGAGCAATTATAACATTCATTTAATTATCTGAAATTGACCATTCTTTCAAAAATTCGTGATCTTCCTTTCAAGAATGAACTGCCACCTTATACATGTAAATCTTAATCCCGCGCCACATACCACATCTATCATGCCATCATGTGATAAGCACGAGAATCTCATTATCAACTTTGGGTAACCAGCAAATTACACACCCAGTCATTCAGTAACCTTCATCTTGCTTTCTTCCAAGAGGAATTCATAATACACAACATGTTCCCTACACCGGTAGAATATATCCGGTTCAACCCATGGTAGAAACCATTAAGAACACTTTGAAATCCATTTGCACATAACCAAGCTATCAGAACTAAATCCCTCTAACTCAACCAAGCCACGCAGGTCACCAAACACAAGAATATTGCCACCAAAATTTATGTAAAGTCTCATAACATCATAATTACCCCATAAATACCACAACCGTAACACTCACTCCGAAAATACCTTATGTGAATTTAAAATTGTTCCTCATTCCTTTCTTATACTGAAATGTAGAATCCATAGTCATACAAACTTAACCGCATTTACAGATACCTTCAAGTGCAAATCTCATATTTTATCCATAAACAAGTCCGTAAACATTCTCATTTGCTATATATAATTCTCAAACCCATTTGAATTTTCTCGGGAATTAACCACTTTGCTCAAATCCAAATTGCACTGTCCAAACGGGCCGAAGGGCACAAGCCCCATTAGCACAACAACCCCCAAAGAAGTAACCCTGCCTTAACACCACCAATCAAATTCATACTTCGTGCATACTACGTTCTTCAAAATAATAATTTAATCATTCCATGATTTCTCTATTTCTATAAAGTTCCATATAATCCGTATTCAGGAATTTCCTTACTCGAGTCATCCTCGATTTCCATCTCTACAAGTCATAACTGATCCACAAGTATGTCTCCGACCAAAACTAAAATTTAACACATAACCCTGAAATCAAATTGTCAATAGAAGGCTCCCCCACTTAGCTTTAAGCTGCAATTATATAAACTTAGAACCCGCAAGGATTTCTCCTTCTCAATTATCATGATCTCGCATTGTTATCCCGCCAGACTTCTCGCAGTCTTTTGTTAAGCTTTTCATGAACATTCTGAATCACCAGCCACAATCACACACTCAACCTCTTATCGGGTAGAAGCTTCATCAACATCATGCCACCTTTAACTGCTCACAAGAGATAACCCACATGTGAAATTCCTTACCGACATCTTCCAACGACGCCGCACTGGGTGCAACGACCACGTAATCAGTAAATTCTCCTGAGCTCATGCTCGCCCACCATTTGTATAAGTCTACACTTTCCCTATTGACATCAACTGAAAGATCAACAATACCTTCCGAACTCAAGTCATATTGCGCCTGAAACGATAATCAGATCTTCACATCCCTCTTCATTACAAACAAACTCCTTTCTTCCATATTCAATCTTTCTTCGTATAGTAACCATCACTCTAAATGAAGTCCGTAGGCCAAATCACATTCTATCGCGATTCCAAACCGTTCTACACTTTCTCAAGGTGTGCGACTACCCTACCACATAATCCATATGCTAATATGCCACTCTTACTTCGGCTAAATCATCTCCTTTAAGCAACTTCTCAACCTCTACTTCTCCTACTTGACCTGCTAGTACTTCAACCATCGCGAAACACTTCACGTCATGTCTTCCCTCATACATTGCTGCCCAACTATTGCATCAAATCAAAATGCATCTCTGTCGCACCTGAATCAATAAAATATTACCGACTCTAAGCCTCTTCGAAGATCATCTTTCTCGAGCCATCAACATTAGAAATGCCCATTCGCAACCACAATTACTACACAATCACTTACTCTTCTTGAGTCCATACTCATTGACAAGACATGAGAATTTAATTTGTTCCATAATTTAACAACGTGAAAGATCCTTCAATATACTCACAACTCGAGATTATATGTCAAATCAAGGAAGAAATCAAGTACCCAATAGCAAACTCTTGAGTCATAAGCAAACTTTATTCATCACATTCAACCCATCTGACACATGCCACATTCACATCATACTCATCATATAGTCACTTCCACCGCTCATCGAGGAACAAATTCCACTCATAGGGACATTACCTGTTACACCCCATGCTTTCGTACGTGAAAGTACGCCATAAGTAAATTGAAATATGCACGTAAATGAGATGTTACATCCCGCATTTTCGTACGTTAAAGTATCGTCATAAGTAAATCGATGCAAGTTCGGGGATGAGATTATTTTGGAATTATCAGTATTATGCTATTTCAAACAAGTGATAAGTAAATTCGTAAAGGTGAGAAGGTAAGCAAATCGAAGAAAATAAATTTCGTCGATGTTTGACATTTTGGGATGTAATACGGCCCGAGCTAAAATACCCGATATTTATGGACTAGTACCATATAAGGTACCATATGGCCATGATAGTAAGGTGTATAAGGCGTGTTAAAAGTGAGTAGTAATTTAAGTAAGTTGAGATAATTTATGTGGATGATTGGGTAATAAGTTTAACCCCTCTAACGTGACAAAGTTTAGAGGGGTTGTTTGCTAAATCATCACCTAGTGGGGCCCACACCCACTAAGGTAAGACTTCTTAAATTCAACTAATTTCATACAAGAATATGATCATTTCACAAAGAAAGAGTACGGTGCAATTTCATACAAGAATGATCAATTCACAATCTTCAAGTCTAATTCAAAAAAACATGAATTAAAACTAAGGAAAGTGACGGATTTTGGGAACATTTTCATACAAACTTAAACTGCATAATAGCAACGGGATTTGCAATTCTAAGAGAGCACGGTACAATCTTTCCCAAGAACAACATATGGATTTTTCTCTACTCCAGGTATGTTAAGGCTAAGCTCTTCCTTCATTTTGGTATGATCTCGTAATTACACGAGTTTGATAACGAGGCATAAAGAGAAATTCATATTCCGGAGTTTACGTATATTTTCCTAGTCTTGTAAGTTACAATGTTCTCTTTATCGAGACTTGATATTCAATTGGGTATTTCCTTTTTCTAGTCAACAGAGCAGAGAGTCTATATATACAGTATTAAATACTTTTCATTACCATCGAGCTATAATCGATGGGCAGGCCCCTATTGGGTAACCTCTGATCAGATGGTAAGTTATATGCCAAGCCTACTGTGGCCGAGCGCCTATGAGCAAGCCTTGTTGGTCGCGATATAGACCCTAGTATGGTCGAGCGCCTATGAGCGAGTCTACTACGGCAGAATATTTATATATGTATATACCGAGCCTTCAAGGGCCGGACAACTATTGTACTTACTATGTTGAGAGAGTTGAGCAAGTATCAGCAGGTGAGCATATCTTCAGATTATCTTTGACTCCCAATTACTCCCAGTTATTATATTAACAATTCAGTTTCAGCTTTTAATATATTGCCTTACATACTCGGTACATTATTTTGTATTGACGTCCCTTTTCTGGGGGCGCTGCATTTCACGCATACAGGTTCAGACAGACAGGCAAGTAGACCTCCTCATTAAGTGTTGGCCGAGTTCAACTTGATCGGTAAGCTCCATGCCTTTCGGAGTTGCCGGGTCTAGAGCTTTATGCACGTCTTGTGTATGTATGTATATATATTATGAGTAGGTCAGGAAGATGTTCCTATCACAATATATCTATCAGTAGAGGCTTGTAGACATATCTTGTCAGTTAGTGTAGTACGTTGGGCTTGCGGGCCTTGTATGTATATTTGGTTGGTTTGTCAACTGCAATAATTATGACGGCCTTGTCACCCAGCTTTAAATTGATATTTAGTCAGCATTCGCAGTTGTCTTGCAATGTGGCCCATGGCCAAAGTATGGTATCATATGTTCAGAGTCCCTTAGTCTTCAGCAGAACTTGTGTGTACTAAGACGTGTAAGCTTCTTGGTGAGGAGCCTTAAGGCAAGAATATCTGTCCACCCGTATGGTGAAAAGCAATGAGAGATTCAGAAGGAAGATACAAGTTTCAACAAGTAAAAGAAGCAAGGCGAGGAAGGGTACGAGGTACCTAAGTAGTAGAGATGAACGTTATGTGCAATTCAGAGAGAGAGATATAAGCATTTTGAGTTACCTTCATCGATAAAAAAGGTATGTACAACTAGCTGCACCTATCTCAGTTATGCCTTATGGGGGCTAACAAGTATAGTTTAAGAAAAGGATGGAACATCAGGATCCGGCTGGGGTCGTAGTAACCCAAAATGGTGGATGGATTATTTGTATTAATTGACGTTTTCGAAGGATATTGTAAAAGTGCTAATAAATCTCCTTGTGAGACATCCAGAGGGTGCACTCTAAAATAGTACAATAAGATATGAGTACTACAAAGATAGTCACTGGAAGCCTTGAAGGGATAAATATTACCTAACTGTGGCTCCTTCCCTAGTAGAGAGAGAATGTTAAGCAATCTGAAGAGCCAGTAAATGGAGAAAGGGGAGCTAAAAGCAAAAGAATGTCTTGTTGAAGTTTTCAGAACAAAGTGATAGTTAGAAATATTAGCAGGGAAATAAGGAGAGAGTTAATGAAGCATTATGAGTAAGATGTGATACATTGATGACAACGGTAGAAACAAAAAATTAAAAGAAACAATATTATAGAGTAGATAGTTAAGGGAAGGGAAAGACAATAAGTGACCGGCTTTAAGACAACCAAAGAATATAGGCCATAAAATCATATCCTCTTTTCAAAAAAAAGCTCGTGACTCCAACATAACTACCGGAAGGGAAAGTTAGACCCAAGAATAATAGAAATCAGTATGGGCTAGTGAACATGACAAACTAAACATAAATTAAGGATTGAGTGATTTAATAATAGTCATCATCATAAGAATTTCAGAAATTGCGTTCTAACGATAATAGAATGTAAAACAGAAGAATAACCCTTAAAGGTAATTCTGGAGGACGCTTTCTTAAAGCAAGCAATGGGAGCAAAGTTAAGCTTAAGGGAATATATGTGCTAGTTACACTAGGTGTCACCCTCATGAATAAGGAATTTCATTATCCTTGGTACAGAAGGGTTTCCGCAAGGCGAGTAAGGGTCATCGATTATGTGAAAAGAAGCCAAAGATAAAGAGGTAAAACATCTATAGGTAGATCGCCGTAGCGCTAACTATTAGTACTTCCCTAAATAGGGGAATATGGAGTGAGATGGCATTAAGTTAGAATTAAGTGATTCTAGTAATTATGGAATGATAAAGGAAGAATGCGATAAACTGTAAAAGGGATGAGATTACACTCATTCAAATCCTACAGACATGCTACGATTCCAGAACATCATGCAAACATGACATCAAGGAAAGGAAGTAAGGGTTCCTGCCTGGGATGTTATTGATAAATAAAGAGCCAGTGCGAGAGGTAAGTTAAGACAAAGGAAATAACCCCAAAAATATTACACGGAATATTGATATAAGAGTGGGCCAACGAGTGCTTAGTAGTTGATTCAGGAAGACCCTAGTTATGGCTAGATAAGAGGATATAGACAAATCAATAGATCGTGCAAGATAAATAGAGTGAACCCCAACATGGGGAATTCAGCCTCGCAGTTAGGATGACATTATAATACATGAGATATATTCATATTGGGAATTTAAAAAGGTACTGTATAAGTGTTACGGGAATAAAAGAGAGTGCCACTAGGAAGACAATCAAAATATCAGTTCAGAAGCAACCCCACAAGTACAAGGTCATGGAAGTAAGTAACTACGGATAAGTATAGGCAAGGAAGGACATCAGGAGGTCCATTGAGTATGCAATGTAATAAGCTCACATCTTTACAAGAGTCAGAGGGACCTCCCTAAGTACTACTATGGAAGACTAGCTAAGGAAAATAAGGAACAAGGCTTCAACCTAAACTCAGTGACCTAAAGAGGAAATGGTCTTACAACAACAGTCTCAAAGCAACATTGACTCCATAAGAAAGTGGCACCTACCGTGGCTAGTGAACGGTGAGAAAAATCAAAAGTGACATTCAAGATCATATGAGTTGTATGGAATTCCAATATGTGTGGGCACTAAGATAAGCTAAGTATGGACGCAACAAGGGGGCAGAAAGACCAAGAAAAGTTATAGCTTACGTTTAATGAAAGCTAAGATGGAAAGAAAGGAATTATTCGATCAATGATCCAGAGTTCGTTACATTATGAACGCACGTAAGAGTTTGGAGTTTTATATATGCAGCATATATGTTGACAATCATACAGCCGTTGAAGGTTCCGGTATAAGTTAAAAGGAAGAATTGATCCCGGGTCATAAACAAAGGATTGTATCATGGATATGCCATAGCGCCATGAAAGGCTAAAATTAATAACTAATACCATGAGCTGCAATAGCTTAAGCCTACATAAAGGTTGGTCTAGTTAAGAGAGTAAAGAAGAAATTAGAGATGATGTGATGTCTCGCTTGATGTTTCAGAATAACACAAGGAAATCTATGGTGCAAGCAAGTTGAAGGAAGGCTGTGAATAGTATAAATAGATATGTATAGGTCGCAAGCTAAAGTATAGTAAAGAGACAAAGTTTTATGACAAGAGTAAGAACAAAAAAGGGCGAGTGAGAAGGTGATAAGAACGGATAGGTCCTCAGGATTAAGCCCATGGAAACAAGAGAGCTGATGACTTTTCTAAGTTATAGAAAATTCAGTATAGCCTAAATAAACTCAAAGGAGTCTAATACTAGTAGCATTTAGAATAGATAGAATGATGCTCTGTAGTGTTAAGAGGGTGTAATTGTGATAAAAAAAAAGGATGACGTTTGGGCCTTCAATCGAGTAATGACTTGAAGAGGATTTCATGAGTTGTACGGAATTAGAATAACCCACATAAGATGAATCACATTGGGATGCTATGAAATACGGTTATGGAAGCATGGTATCGCCCCAGATAGATCAGTCTAATCATTTCAGATGTTCCCCGATGAGACGCGAGCCCTAGCGGCAGTGTTACATAAGAGGTCAAGTTATCGGTATTAAGGTGAGTCAACAATAGATGGATAAAAGATACAAAGTACGAGATGAGATTAGACCATCATTCTTAAGATGAACAGTAATGGAGAAGCATTTAAATACTTAGCTTTATGCATATAGGATAAGCAACAAGAGTAACCTGGAGTTTGGTCGCAGACCTCAGTAACAATAAATCGAAGTAAGAGTTACGGTATAGTATGGCCTGCCTAGATATAGTAAAGCTAATAACGCCCATAGGAACAGCTTGACATAATTTTGTATATGTTCATAAAGTGAGGCATAGAGATTGGCTAAGAGCTAGAGGAAAGAGGAGAGAAGCATCGCATAGGTGCACATACAAAGTTAGAGTCGTATAGGCTGCATGATAGAAAGTAGCAACAGTTATGAGATTAGAAGGATTCTGACTACAAGTCGTGGTGTGAGAAAGAGGCTTAAAGGGGGGAATGCCCTGGCCTTTGGATTTATTCAAAGAACAGTTGTCTAAATAGAAAGGAGAATATTAAAGTATTCGCAAGAGGTATGGGTTTTGAGAATGATAAGTGCATCAGTAAACATTCGAGGATGAATGTTCCAAATGTGGGAATGATGTGACACCTCATGCTTTCATACGTAAAAGTACGCCATAAGTAAATTGATATATGCTCGAAAATGAGATGTTACATCCCGCATTTTCGTACGTTAAAGTTTCGTCGTAAGTAAATCGACGTAAGTTCGGGGATGAGATTATTTTGGGATTATAAGTATTATGCTATTTCAAATAAGTGATAAGTAAATTAGTGAAGGTAAGAGGGTAAGAAAATCGAAGAAAATGAATTTCGTCGAATTTTGATATTTTGGGATAAAATACGGCCCGAGCTAAAATACCTGGTATTTTTGGACTAGTACCATACAAGGTACCACATGGCCATGATAGTAAGGTGTATAAGGCATGTTAAAAGTGAATAGTAATTTAAATAAGTTGAGATAATTTTTAATTATGTGGATGATTGGGTAATTAATAATTTTTGATGGGATATTAGCTAATTAATTACAACTTTTGGATAAGTCTAACCCCCCTAACGTGGCAGCCCAAAGGGGCCTTGATGATGAGTATTAACTCACACAAAAAAAGTGGAAAATTTTAGAGGGGTTCTTTGCTAAGTCATTACCTAGTGGGGCCCACACCCACTAAGGTAAGACTTATTAAATTCAACTAATTTCATACAAGAATATGATCCTTTATCAAAGAAAGAGTACGGTGCAATTTCGTATAAGAATGATCAATTCACAATCTTCAAGTCTAATTCACAAAAAAACGTGAATTAAAACTAAGGAAAGTGATGGATTTTGGGTAAATTTTCATACAAAGTTACACTGCATAATAGCAACGGGATTTGCAATTCTAAGAGAGCACGGTACAATCTTTTCCAAGAACAACATACGGATTTTTTCCTACTCCAGGTATGTTAAGGCTAAGCTCCTCCTTCATTTTAACATGATCTCGTAATTACGCAAGTTTGATAATGAGGCATAAAAAGAAATTCATATTCCGAAATTTACTTTTATTTTCCTAGTCTTGTAAGTTACAATATTCTCCTTATCATAACTTCATATTCAATTGAGTATTTTCTTTTTTCAGTCAAGAGAGCAGAGAGTCTATATATACAATATTATAGTATTTTCATTACCATCGAGCTGTAATCGATGGGCAGGACCTTATTGGGCAACCTCTGATCAGATTATAAGTTATATACCAAGCCTACTGTGGTCGTGCGCCTATGAGCAAGCCTAGTTGGCCGCGATACGGAGCCTAGTATGGTCGAGCGCCTATGAACGAGCCTACTACCGCAGAACAGTTATATATGTATATACCGAGCCTTCTAGGGCCGGACAACTATTTTATTTACTATGTTGAGAGAATTGAGTCAGTATCAGCAGGTGAGCATATCTTCAGATTATCTTTAACTCCCAGTTACTTCCAGTTATTATATTATCTGTTCAATTTCAGCTTTCAATATATTGCCTTACATACTCGGTACATTATTTCGTATTGACGTCCCTATTCTGGGGCGCTGCATTTCATGCGTGCAGGTTCAGACAGACAGGCAAGTAGACCTCCTCATTAAGTGTTGCCCGAGTTCATCTTGATCGGTAAGCTCTATGCCTTTCAGAGTTGCCGGATCTAGAGCTTTATGTACGTCTTGTGTTTATATGTATATATGTTATGAATAGGTCGGGAAGAGGTTCCGATCACAGTATATCTATCAATAGAGGCTTGTAGACATATCCTGTCAGCTAGTGCAGTGCGTTGGACTTGTGGGCCTTGTATGTATATTTGGTTGGTTTTTTAGCTGCAATAATTATGACGGCCTTGTCGGCCCAGCTTTAAATTCATATTTAGTCAGCATTCGCAGATGTCTTGCAATGTGGCCCATGGCCAAAGTATGGTATCATATATTCAGAGTCCCTTAGTCATAAGTTGGTATACAAGGATAGGTGAGGCACCGGGTGCCGGTCTCGCCCCCAGGCTCGTGGTGTGACATTACCACACATATGAGTCAAAATGTACATGTTACAACTGAAGCTACCGAGCTTAAGCTGCGGTCTAATCCTGGCCTCAAGTCCTCCAGACTAGCCCATCGCCAAAACAAAAAATAATCTGCACGGACAACTCGGCTCTCAGCTCTCAGCACTCACACTTAATGGGTACCCGCGCTCATTGGGGGGTGTACAGACTCTGGAGGGGCTCCTACAGTCCAAGCGCTATAATCTATACGGACAACTCACGTGCTTCCCATACAACTCACGTGCCGTAGTATAAAAATATGGATCTGCACGAACAACTCATGTGCTGCACGGACAACTCATGTGCTATAGTATAATATAAGGATCAGCATGGACAACTCACATGCTACATGGACAACTCACGTGCTATTGTATAATATCTCACAATCAGTCTCTCAGCGTCACTCAGTCATAAATCACTCCCATCTCTCGGGCTCTCAATAATCATGAAATCAGCCCAAACAACAATGATATGATGCATCAATAATGAACAATAGAGACTGAGATAAAATAACAACTAAACTGTGACCGAGTACAAAACAACAATTTAGCAGATAATTCAACATGTGCACGACCTCTGTGGGTTCCTGCAGTGCCAACACATAATCTAAACATGATTTCTAACATGATTTACAATTAAATATCTGCAACACATCAAGAGCATATAGCTAACAACAAGTTATTCCACTCTGTAGTTTCACGGGACGGACCAAGTCACAATCCCCTCGATGCACGCCCACACGCCCGTCACCTAGCATGTGCGTCACCTCCAAAATAATCACATGACACAAAAATCCGGTGTTTCATACCCTCAGGACCAGATTTAAAACTGTTACTTACCTTAAACCGTGAAATTCTTATTCCGTTAAGCCATTGCCTCATGAATTGGCCTCCAAACGCCTCGAACCTAGCCACAATAATTCGATTGAGTCAATAAAATTTATTGGAATTAATTCCATAAGAAAATGCAAATTTTTCATAAAAATCCGAAATTAACTCAAAAATTGCCCATGGGGCCAATGTCTCGGAACGCGACAAAAGTTACAAAATATGAACGCCCATTCAACCACGAGTCCAACCATACAAATTTTACTCAAATCCGACATCAACACGACCCTCAAATATTAAAATTAAACCAAGAGGGTTTTCACAATTTTCTAACTTAATTCACCAATTAAATTTTAAAAACAACCATGGACTCGGGTAATTTAACCAATATCAAGTTAAGAACACTTACCTCATTGTTTTCCTTGCAAATTTCTCGAAAATCCTCTCTCTCCGAGCTCCAAATCGGTAAAAATGGAAAATGGGTTCGTCCCATTTTCAGAACGTAAACTCTCTGCCCAGTCACTTGCTCTACGCGATCGCGGACAATCTCACGCGATCGCGTAGCACAGTTTGCCCCTGACCAGTTTTAACCTTACGCGATCGCGGACCTGACCATGGGATCGCGATGCATAACTTCACAAACCTACGCAATCGCGGACTCGTCCACGCGATCGCGAAGCACAAACATGTGACCTCCACTTCTACTCCAATTACTCTACGCGAATGCGACCTTCTTCACGAGTTCGCGAGTAACAGACTCCCACAGCTACGCGATCGCATAGAACAATTTCACCACTGCCTAAACAAGCCTATGCAATCGCGGACCTTCTCACGCGATCGCATAGAAGGAAACCAATGACAGAAAACCAGCATTCTTCAGCTGGAATGCAAAGTACAAAATTGATCCGTTAGCCATCCGAAACTCACCCGAGGCCCCCGGGACCTCACCCAAATACACCAACAAGTCCTAAAACATCATACGAACTTAGTCGCATCTTCAAATCACATCCAACAACAATAAAACATGAATCACACATCGATTCAAGCCTAATGAACTTTGAAACTTCCAATTTGTTCAAACAACGCCGAAACCTATCAAATCACGTCCGATTGACCTCAAAGTTTTTACACAAGTCATAAATGACATAACGGAGGTATGAAAATTTCAGAACTGGATTCCAACCCCTGATATCAAAAAGTAAACCCTAAGATCAAACTTCCTAAAAATTTGACTTTCGTCATTTCAAGCCTAATTCCACTATGGACCTCCAAATAATATTCCGAACACACTCCTCAGTCAAAAATCACCATACGGAGCTATTGGAATCGTCAAAATTCAATTCCGATGTCGTTTACACATAAGTGAATATCCGATCAACTTTTCCAACTTATGTTTTTAATTATGAGACTAAGTGTCTCAATTCACTCCGAAATCTTTCCGGACCCGAACAACTAACCCGATAAGTCATAAATCAATTGTAAGGCATAAATTGAGCAGTAAATGGGGGAACGGAGTTGTAATATTCAAAACGACCGGCTGGGTCGTTACATTATATTTAAGTGGCATTACATTAATTATATCTTTCTTTTTATAATTATTTCTTTGTTGCTATGTTCCATTTCATGTTTTAGGGCAGTGTTTGATTGCATGCGCCCTATAGCTAGTGTTTTGTCTAACCGGTTTCAACACCCTCCCCATATTCGGTCCTGTCACGACCCAAAAATCCCATGGTGTAGTGATGGCACTTAGTCTCTAAGACTAGGTAAGCCGATTACAATTACATTTCAAGCCACATTTATTTTAATCGAAACTGACAGCGAAAATAATTATAACACCTTCCCAAGACTGGTAATACTGAGTCACGAACGCTAACTGAATACATAAAATGATCTTAAGGATCGAATACTCAATATTGTTTGATTAATAATTAACAGTACAATAAAATAGAAAGACTTCAAGGGACTGCGATGACCAAGCAGTTGTACCTTGAATCCTTGCGATCACACTTTACTCTGTCCGAGTCCGATAGCTCTAATACCTTACTCTACATAATAATGTACAGAAGTGTAGTATGAGTACACCACAGTCAGTACCTAGTAAGTATCAAGACTAACCTCAATAGAGTAGAGACGAGGTAGAGTCAAGACACTCACTAGTCTAATAACCTGTGCAATATAGTATACAAAATAATAGGAAACAAATAACTATAAGGGCAACATAAATCAATAAGTGATATGACCACTGGTGCTATCCCTGTGCTATAAGGCTTTAGCTCACTGTTTTTCTAAAATCGGATACACTGTTTTTCCACTGGTGTTATCCATGTGCTATAAGGATTTAGCTCACTGGTTTGCTAAAATTTTCAGCTTCCCTCCTGTGTTATAGCTGTGCTATGGGGAGATAGCTCACTGTATTTTCTTTAGTCTTATTGCTTTGAAATTAACATCCAAGGGTTCCCCATTACTACAACACTCAAAGATTAATAAAATAATTATTACCAAGTATCTAAATAACTTATCGACTCCAGAAATTCTCATGCGGTTCGGGTCTAAATTAAATTATATTCCTAAGCTCAAAATTGCTCGAATTAGAGTAAAAAATTCACGGGTCCTTACACATTAGCCTACCTCGGCACCACAAATCAAACTCATAAAATTTCAAATCTTCCAACTTCCAAACTCAATCGCACAAGCAAGTCATAATACATGTTACGAAATTGCTCGGGACCTTAAGTCGCTGAATGGGGCGTTAATTCTTGGAGTAGTTATTGTGATCGGGAATGGTGTTGCGAGCATACGGGTTGTGTAGTATGTTAGGAGATTATATCTGGGATTACGGTTATGGCTTTATACAACCTGTTCAGACTTATACAGTGTGTAGATATGAGATTCGGGTTTTGAAAGGAATTCTGGATGTTGGAAATCTGGGTTCTAAGTTTTACGGACTAAAGTTAAAGTAATGATCGTCAATTATGTTGTATTGTCAGGCCTATATAGAATAGGGTGGTGTGTGATCACCCCCGGGTATGTGCGTGGTAAGGTGGAATAGTGATGTGATGGCTTGGAAATAACTCTTGGCACATTCGAGGATGAATGTTTATTTAAGAGGGGGAGAGTATAATGACCCGGTCGATCATTTTGAGTGTTACATCCCCGTTTCCCCATTTACTTCTCAATGTGTTCTTTACAGTTGTGATGTGACTTGCCGGGAAAATGGTTCAGGTCCGGTGAGGTTTTGGAATGAATTTTGAACACTTAGTTCCAAGGTTTAAAGCTTAAGTTGAAATAGTTAATCGGATATTGACTACGTATAAACGACCCCGGAATAGAGTTTTGATGATTTCAATCGCTCCATCTGGTGATTTTGGACTTAGGAGCGTGTCCGGAAAATTATTTCAAAATCCGTAGTAAAGTTAGGCTTGAAGTGGCTAAAATAGAAATTTAAGTTTGGAAGTTTGACCGGGGAATTGACTTTTTGATATCGGGGTTGGAATCCAATTCTGGAAATTGAAATAGGTCTGTCATGTCATTTATGACTTGTGTGCAAAATTTGAGATCAATCGGGCTTGATTTGATAGGTTTCGGCATCGAATGTAAATGTTTGAATTTATTTGTTTCATTAAGCTTGAATTGGGCTATGATTCATAGTTTTAGCGTAGTTTGATAAGATTTGAGGTCTAGGCTAAATTCGTATGATGTTCTACGACTTGTTGGTGTATTTGGTTGAGGTGCAGGGGGCATCGGGTGAGTTTCGCATAGTTAACAGATCAAATATAGACTTAGAACAATTGAAACTTCCTACTGCCTATTGATGCAATCGCACCTGCGGAAATTGGCTCGCAGGTGCGAACTCATATAAATGAGCTTGGTTGCGCAAAAGTAGAATTTACTTGGCAAGGGAAGTGGTCGCAGGAGCGGGAAGGTGGACCGCAGAAGCAGGTCGCACCTGCAGTTGGTCGATCGCAGAAGCGAAAAAAGGGGAGGGGAGTTGGCTTCGCATAAGTGATGGAAAGGTCACACATGCTACTCCACAAAAGAGGATTCAGGACTGCAGAAGGAGAAACTCCGCAGGTGCAGAAGACAGGACTGCATAAGCGGCCTCGCAGAAGCGAGAAATTCGTCCGCAAGTGTTTGAAAGCACTAGACAGTGTACAAAACAGAGGGGTTCCAATATTTTTGTTATTTTGGACCTTTCAAGCACGGTTTGTGGCAATATTTCATGGAAAATTCACTGGAAAACTTGAGGTAAGTCACTTGTGATCATTGTTAGTCAATAATATTGGATTATCATTGAGTATTTCGACTAGATTACGTGTTTTTGAGGTGAGATTAGAGATTTTGGCCTAGGGAATTCAAATTAATATTTGAAGGTCGAGTTAATGTCATATTTTGGTAAAATTGGTAAGGTTGGACTCCTAGTTGAATGGGTGTTAATATTTTGTAACTTTTATCGCATTCTGAGAAGTGGGCTCCACGGGCGATTTTGAGTGTAATTTCGGATTTTGTCGGAAAATTAGTATTTTCATATGGAATTAATTCCAATAATTTTTATTGACTGAATCAAATTAATTGTGACTATATTCGACGCGTTCGGAGACCGATTTGCGAGGCAATGGTATAGCGGAGTAAAGAATTACACGGCTTGAGGTAAGTAATATTTCTAAACTTGGTTCTAATGGTATGAATCCCCGAATTATGTGTTATATCAATTGTTAGAGGTGACACACATGCTAGGTGACGAGCGTGTGGGTTTGCACAATATAAATGGTGAATTGAATAAATTTTGTGGAGCTGTAAAAATTAAAAATATCATGTTATTATGCGCATATCCTCCATGTACTAGAGAAATTGAGCTGAGACTCGGACTAAAGATCATGTTTAGGCTACATGCCGATATTTTGGGACACATAGGGTCATGTTGCTGTTGAATTAATCATTTTAAAATATACATTTCATACTCAGTCATATCCATCCATTGTGAGGATATTTATGGGATCGAGCTGCGCGCCCCAGCATGCCATATAAGCTTTATATATATTATTATTATATGGATCGGGGCTGCCCGCCTGCAGCAGGCCATATCGGCTTTATTATCATATGGATCGGGGCTGCCCGCCTGCAGCAGACCATATCGGCTTTATATCACGCTTGGGCTTTAGGAGCCTTTCAAGAGTATGCACCTCCCACAGTGAGCGTAGATGATTATACGCGGGATGGATTTCCCAGGGCATGGACTTGCTTAATTTATTTATAATTGTGATGAATTCCCTGGACATGGATCTTGTCCGAATCATTTATATTTAGGGATACATTTACCCCTCGACTGGATTTTGCCTTATATGGTATTGAGTCACTAACTGTCAGTTAATGTATGTGTGTGTGTGTGTGTGTGTGTATATATATATACGGGATGGAACTTCCCTGGGCTGGATTGGCCATATACCGTACTGAGCGAGTGAGTAATCTATGATTGTGAGTACACGAGGTTTTTCCATTGAGATGTCATATTCTTCATATCATTCAATATTGATCAATTTTACTTGTACCGAGTTTAACTGTTGAACTTGAAAGCATGCATACATTTCTGTACTGTTATTTCTATACTAGATTGTACCTGCTGAGCTCGTCACTACTTTCAGCCCAAAGGTTAGTCTTGTTACTTATTGAGTTGGTTGTACTCATACTGCACTCTGCACCTCGTGTGCAGATCCAGGTGCTTCCAGATACGATGATTGTTAGATCTCAGAGTGTCATTAGTTGGAGACTATCAAGGTAGCTAGCTTCCTGTCGTCCGCTAACCTTGACTCTCTTCCTTTTGGTTATTGTACCATTTTATATTTTTTGATAGTGTTTTTATCAGTCAGACTTTGTTATCTTTTAGATGCTCATGTACTTAGTGACACTGGATTTTGGGAGTGTTGTATATTAGTATTTGCAGATTTTTATATTGAATTTAAATATTATGTTTTAAATTTAAAAGAAAGTGTGGTTTATTGAGGTTGTCGGCTTGGCTAGTGTTGAGATAAGCGCCATCAAACGTGTGGATTTTGGGTCGTGAAGCAGTAAGTCATATTCGCTTTATATAGCAGTTGGAATGAAGGAGCTTCTCCGGAGTCTGCACCCCCCATAGTGAGCGCAATTGATGTTTATATTTGGGATAGACTTCCCAGGGCATGTAGTTGCTCGTATAATACCGAGTGATTGAGTACTCTGAGAGTGTGAGTACATGAGATTTTCATTATGTCGTATCACATATGGCATATACATTGGCATGTAGACATAGAGATGTCATATTCCTCATATCATTCAGATTTGATCTATTTTTCTTGTATTGAGTTTAATTGCTGAACTTGAGAGCATGCCTACATTTTTGTACTGTTAGTTTTATATTAGATTGTACCTGTTGAGCTCGTCACTACTTTCAGCCCAAAGGTTAGTCTTGTTACTTATTGAGTACATGGGGTCGGTTGTACTCATACTACACTCTGCACTTCGTGTGCAGATCCATGTACTTCCGGATACGGTGGCTGCTAGATTTCAGAGCTTTATGTGTTGGAGCCTATCGAGGTAGACCTTTCAGTTGTTTGTACTATTTTATATTTCTAGAAAATGTTTAATGAGTCAGACTATGTTATCATTTAGATGCTCATGTACTCAGTGACACCGGATTTTGGGAGTGCATTTGTATCAGTATTTGTGGGATTTTCTCTTAAATTTAAATATTATTGTTTCAAACTTAGAGAAATTTGTGGTTTATTCAGGTTGTCGGAGTCACGACCCCAAATTTTCTCCGTAGGATGTCGTGATGGCACCTAGTCTCTAAGACTAGGTAAACCTAACAATTTGCAGAATAACTGAATATAAATCTGAAATTAAATTCTAACAACAGAAATAAATAAGTAGTGCAACATAAACAAATTACAACTCCCAAAACCTGGAAGAAATAAGTCACAAGCTTCTAAGAAGAGTACTAAGTGTCTCTAAACAACAGAGTTTAGTGAAGATAAGGAAAACAATATTATAAAGATAGAGGGGGACTCCGAGGTCTGCGGACGTTGGCAGATGTACCTAGAAGTCTTCGCGTACAGACCAGCTCACTGATACCTGGTCTGGCAGGAAGTACCTTGATCTGCACAAAAATATGTGCATAAGCGTAGTATGAGTACACCACAGCGGTACCCAGTAAGTGTTAAGCCTAACCTCGGTAGAGTAGTGACGAGGTCAGGTCAGACACTACTGGAATAATAAAAGACATGGTGAAAAGTTTAATAAAAATAATAAAAATAATAATAATAATAAAAATAAAAATAATAATAATAATAATAATAATAATAATAATAATAAGAACAACAACAACAACAACAACAACAACAACAACAACAACAACAACAACAACAATGGGAATGAATCAAGTAAGTAGTACGTCACAATTTAACTAAACAGAATAAGGGTAAATAATATCTCGCGGAGAAGTTTACAACTTTAAGGAAAATCACATAATAACCAAAGGCAAATGCAGCCATAAAGAAATATCAACAAGGGCACTCCCAAGATGCCGCCTCGTAGTCCCAAATCATAAATAAACTCACAATGTCTCATTTCCTTATATCATAATAATAATAATAATAATAATAATAATAATAATAATAATAATAATAATAATAATAATAATAATAATAATAATAATAATAATAATAATAATAATAATAATAATAATAATAATAATAATAATAATAATAATAATAATAATAATAATAATAATAATAATAATAATAATAATAATAATAATAATAATAATAATAATAATAATAATAATAATAATAATAATAACAACAATGAGAATGAATCAAGTAAGTAGTACGTCACAATTTAACTAAACAGAATAAGGGTAAATAATATCTCGCGGAGAAGTTTACAACTTTAAGGAAAATCACATAATAACCAAAGGCAAATGCAGCCATAAAGAAATATCAACAAGGGCACTCCCGAGATGCCGCCTCGTAGTCCCAAATCATAAATAAACTCACAATGTCTCATTTCCTTATATCACCGCGGGAGCCTTCACATTTAATTTTAAAGAAAACATTTTTCCTGAAATAGCATCCCGCGTGTTAGCCACCCTTATCACACCGCACCTCTACTAGCCACGTGTATTAAGCCACCCTTATTTCACCGCATGTATTTCAACACCTACACCTTATACCACTACATACGTATCAATATCACAATATATCATAATTTGCACCTCAAGTGCCCTAATATTTCAACTTGCCAAAATAAATCAACAACAATAATATTTTCCACAATAAGGAGCTCACAGCTCAATCACAATGAGTACAAAATCTCACAAAATATTCAGAAATGAATAACTCAGCAAAAATAATATTTTACAAATTTAACACCTTGCATTAATATAAAATTTTAATATGTCAAAATACTTCATATTAATAACATTTAAATTGTGAAATCCAACCATTAAATAATGCACAAAATATAAAAACAAAATTTCAACTAAACAAGTAAGGCAATTAGCAAGCAAAGGTGAGGCAAATTTCACAAATATAAAAATAGATCAATGATGATAAATATAACTGGACAAAATAATGTAATTAATATGTAACAGTGATCTACACAATTTAAAGACATAACCTTCCATATTTAGTCCGTGTACACACTCGTCACCTCGTGTACACAACTTTCAACACATCACATCAATACCAATCCTAAGGGAAATTTTTCCCACACAAAGTTAGACAAGTCACTTACCTCGACTTGTGTAATTCTTTACTCTACTATGCCTTTGCCTCGTGACTTGGCCTCCGAAAGCCTCGTATCTAGTCACAATTAATTCGATTTAATCAATACAAATTATTGGAATTTATTCAATATGAAAATATAAATCTTCCACCAAAAATCCGAATTTTAACTTAAAAGTCGCCTGTGAGGCCCACGTCTTGGAACCCAAAAACGTTACAAAATATGAACGTCCATTCAACTACGAGTTCAACCATACCAATATTACTAAATTTTGACATCAATTCGACCCTCAAATCTTCAATCTAAACTGAGGGATTTTCACAATGTTTCCAACTTAATCCACCAATTAAATGTTAAAACTACCACAGATTCGGGTACTTTAACAAAAATTGAGTTAAGAACATTTACCCCATTGTTTTTCTTGAAAATCTCCCGAATATAGCCTCTCCCCGAGCTCCAAATCATTAAAAATGAAAAATGGGACTTCGTCCTATTTTCAGAACTTAAACTTTATGTCCAGGCACTCCTTCTTCGTGAACGTGACAAGTCCTTCACGTTCGCGAAGCACAAAATTGTGCTGCCCAAAAATTGCCCTTTGCGAATGTGAGAACCAAATCGCGAACGCGATGCTTTACAGGCAAACCTTCGCGAACACGGCCTACACTTCGCAAACGAGAAGGCAAAAATCCTTACCAGCCATTTTCCCTTTCACGAATGCGATGCCCAATCTTGAACGCGTAGCCTCACCTCCTTGCCTTACGGGAACGCGAGCCCCATGTCACGAACGCGATGAACAACCTCGCTTGCCTCCAGTTTCTCTTCGCGAACGCGAGACCTCTCTCGTGAACGTGAAGAAGGAAACCAGGTGCAGACATCAGAAAAATTCCAGCAGCATTCCAAGTCCAAAAATTGATTTGTTAACCCTCTGAAACTCACCCGAGGCCCTCGATACCTCAAACAACTATGCCAACAAGTCGTAAAACATCATACGAACTTAGTTGAAACCTCAAATTACATCAAACAACGCTAAAATCACAAATCACACCCCAATTCAAGCTAAACGAAACAAACAAAATCCAACTTCTACATTTGATACCGAAACCTATTAATTCAATTCCGATTGACCTTAAATTTTGCACACAAGTCATAAATGACATAACAGAGCTATAAAAAATTTTATAACTAGATTCCGACTCCGATATCAAAAAGTCAACTCCCCTATAAAACTTCCAAACTCAAATTTTTATTTTAGCCATTTCAAGCCTAATTTAGCTACGGACTTTCAAATAATTTTTTGGACATGGTCCTAAATCTAAAATCACCATACGGATCTATTGGAATCATCAAAACTCTATTCTAGGGTTGTTTACACATAAATCAATATCCGATCAACCTTTTCAACTTAAGTTTTCAACCTTGAGACTAAGTATCTTAATTCATTATGAAATCTCTCCGGACCCGAACCGACTACCCCGACAAGTCATATAGTAGCTATAAAGTAAAAAATGAGTAGTAAATGGGGAAACAGGGCTACAACTCTTAAAATGACTGGCCGGGTCATTACATCCTCTTCCTCTTAAACAAACATTCATCCTCAAGTGGTGAAAAAAATGAGGATAACAGCTACGCATATCATGCTCAGTCTTCCAAGTCGCCTCTTCAACCTGATGACCCCTCCACTGTACTTTTACTGAAGCAATGCTCTTCGATCTCAACTTTCTAATTTTTTTTTTCAAAATGACCACTAGCTTTTCAACATAAGACATATCCTTATCCAACGGGACTGAACTGAAGTCTAACACATGAGACGGATCGATGTGATACTTCCAGAGCATGGAAACATGGAACACCGGATGAACTACAGTGAGACTAGGTAGTAGTGCAAGTCTGTAAGCCAACTCTCCAATTATTTCAAGAATCACAAAAGGCCCAATATACCTAGGACTCAACTTGACCTTCTTCCCAAATCTCATAACACCCTTCATGGGCAAAACCCGTAGCAAGACCGGCTTACCGGCCATGAATGCAACATCACAAACCTTCCAATCCGCATAACATCACAAACCTTCTGTATAAAGTCAATCCCGAATCAATTTAACCTTTTTCAAAGAAACTTTAACCAAGTGCGTACCCAATAGCCTAGCTTCACCTGGCTCGAACCAACCCACTAGAGACCGGCACCGCCTCTCGTATAAGGCCTCATATGGAGCCACCTGAATGCTCTACTGATAACTGTTGTAGTAAAAAAACTCCGCAAGTGGTAAGAATTGGTCCCAAGCACCCCCAAAATCTATAGCACACGCACGAAGCATATCCTCCAATATTAGAATTATGCGCTTGGCCTGTCCATCTGTCTGAGGGTAAAATGTTGTACTCAACTCTACCTGAGTACCAAACTCTCGCAGTACGGTTCTCCAGAACCGTGATGTAAACTGCGTACCCCGATCAGAGATGATAGATATCGGTATGCCATGAAGCCTGACAATCTCACGAATATAAACCTGAGCTTGTTGCTCCGAAGAGTAAGTAGTAACCATAGGAATGAAATGAGATGACTTGGTCAATCTATCCACAATCACCCAAATTGCATCGAACTTCCTCTGAGTGAAAGAACAAAATCCATAGTGATCCGTGTAACAGCCCGACTTGTTGTTTTAAGAATTTACACCCCGTTCAGTGACTTAAGGTCTTGAGAAGCTTCAGAATATGTATTATGACCCGTGGGTGTGGTCGAGTTTGAATTACTAAAGATTCGAAATTAAATTAAAAGAATAATCCTTATTTAGAAGCTTAAATGTAAATAGTTGACCGGAGAATTGACTTTTGAGCAAACGGCTCCGAAATTGAATTTTGATTATGTCAATAGCTCATATGGGGATTATGGAAATAGGAGTGTGTCCGGAAAATTATTTGGAGGCCTGTAGTAGAATTAGGCTTGAAATGGCGAAAGATGAATTTTTGGTAAGTTTGACCGGGGGGTTGACTTTTTGATATCGGGGTCGGAATCCGATTCTGGAAATTGGAATAGCTTCCTTATGTTATTTTTGACTTGTGTGCAAAATTTGAGGTCATTCAAACGTGGTTTGGTAGGTTTTGCGGTCGTTTGTGGAATTCAGAAATTTCTAAGTTCATTAGGCTCGAACCCGTGTGTAATTTGTGTTTTTGGTGTTGTTGAAGTTTTGACTAAGTTCATATGTTGTTATGGAATGTGTTGGTATGTTTGGCTGAGGTCCCGAGTGTTTCGGGTGTATTTCGGATAATTTTTGGCTACTTTGGATGCTGATTTTATGATATCTGGTGTTGTTCTTTCCGTGCATTATGGTTGAGGTGCCGAGTGTTTCTGGTGCATTAATAAGTGATTACTAACTCTTTTCTTTCAATCTTTTACATCTTATAACAAGATTTCAACCTAGAATCTAGAATTATTATGGTGAAATTAGGATTTTTGGGTAGACCTCAATTTGAGGTCGGATTCCAAAACTAATTACATATTCGGGCTTGGGGGTGAATGGGTAAAAGAATTTTGGTCCGAACCTCAGGTTTTGACCAAGCGGGCCCAGGGTCAATTTTTTAACCATTTGGAGGAAAATTTGGAAAATTTAATTTATGAAATATAATTGATTCCTTTAGAAAATTTGATGTTATTGACTCATTTTTGAATAAATACGAGTGGTTTGGAGGAGAATTCCAAAGGAAAAGCTGTGATTGAGAATTTAGTGGTCTTTGGAGCAAGGTAAGTGTTGTGTCTAACATTGGCTTGATGGAATAGGTATTGTGTGAGTAATTGCTATGTGTTTTGTTGTTGAATACGATGTATAGTTGAGGTGACGAGAACCTATGCGTTGTGGTTGAGTCATAGCATGCGGGTGAAATTCCATTCTTGCAAATTTGTAGTCTTAAATCTTGTTATCCATGCTTATTGTTGTTATTGAAATGTTGGGAGACTTGTATCTGGTTCCACCAAGGTTGATAAAATTGTGAATATTGATTCGAGGTTGAGATGTTAAATTATGAAAGTAATCATTGATGAAATATTGATTTCTTTGTGAAACTTCTCTCTATCTGTTGTTATTGATTCTGTGAATTGTGAGGAAGAGTGTAAAGCATGAAGGGTGATGCCGTGCGTGATTTAATTATATGGTGAGGAAGAGTGTAAAGCACGAAGGGTGATGCCGTGCATGCATTATTTATATTGTGACAAAGAGTGTAAAGCACGAAGGGTGATGTCGTGTATATTATGAGAGGTTTGAAGGACGAAGGGTGATGCCGTGTATATTATGAGAGGTTTAAAATACGAAGGGTGATGCCGTGTATATTATTAGAGTTTTAATGCACAAAGGGTGATGCCGTGTTGTTCTATTTATTTATTTGGTGAGGTTGAAAGTAAAAGCACGAAGGGTGATGCCGTGCAGTTTTCCTTACTATTTTAATTGCTCAATTCGTTTAAAGATTTTCGGTTTAATCGTGTCTTTTCATTATTCTCACTCTTTATGTTGTATTCCCCCCCACTGTATGTTCCCTTCCCATTATTTATGCGTTATTTATTTATTTATTGTTGTTGCCACTATCATGATTATACTGTTCAGGTTATATGTGGGTGTCTTGTCCTAGCCTCGTCACTACTTCGCCTAGGTTAGGCTTGACACTTGCAACAGAGATTGTAGCAATCTCTGTTGTAATATTTTTCACAACAGAGATTGATCGAGATTTTGATACTGGCTCAGGTTGATCGATATTTTGTTATTGGTCCTCTGTCCAGAGACTCAAGGTAGATCTGTCGGCGTTCACAGACCTTGAAGTCCCCGTCTACCTTTTATGTCAATGTTGTTTTCTTTCATTCAGACAGTTATATTTCTTTCAGACTATTACTTGTAGTAAATTCTAGAATGCTCGTGAATCGTAACTCCAGATCCGGGTGGTAGTAATTAATACAATTTTATAAAATTCCGCACCTCTTATATTTCATCTTAGTTAATCATTATTATTTACTGAATGGAAATAAGGAATTGGTTTAACGATTTTCTAACGTTAGCTTGCCTAGTAAGTGAAATGTTAGGTGCCATCACGGTCTCGTCGGTTGGAAATTCCAGGTCATGACAGATTTGGCTTCTAGGATTTTGTTCTTTGCGTTCGCGAAGAAGGAAATCTCTGTTGCAATGGTCTAACTTTGGAGGCTCATATCTCGCAATCTCTGTTGTAAGTTTGATCCAAAAATGAAAGTTGTAGCCTTTTGTGTCTAGGTTTCAGAAAGGTAAACCATTTGTCATTTAGAATTGTGTACCAAAAGTTAAGGTGGATACAATACAGGCTGTCTAGGAAGAGTTTGGAAATCTCTGTTGTACAGGGCTGACTTTGGAAGCTTATATCTCGCAATATATAAGGTGAAACCATTTGTCACAAATGAAAGTTATGGCTCTTTGAGTCTAGTTTTCAGAAAGTGAAACCATTTGCCATTTGGAGTTTCGTACAAAACGTTATGACCATTATACCAGAGGATGTATGAGAAGAGTTTGAAAATGGTTGTTGGAGAATTTGTTCATCGCAAATTTGAGGGAAGGGTCGCGAACGTGAAGAAAAAATCCCTGGGCAGCAGAATAAACTCAAAATTCGTCTCATTCTTCCATTTTTGGACCAAGGAAGCTCGGGTGAGGCGATTGTTCGATAGTTTTTCAAGGAAAGTATTGGGGTATGAATTCCTAACTTGATTTTGGTTAAATTACATGAATCTATTGTTGTTTTTATCACTAAGTTAGTGAATTGGGTAGAAAATGGTAGAAATCCTCTAGACATTAATTTAAGATTGAAGGGCGATCCGTTATCGGAATTTGATAATTTTGGTATAGTTGAACTCGTATCGGAATAGGTGTTCGGATTTCGTAAAAATTTTGTCACGTTCTGAGGGGCGGGCCCAGCGCTGACTTTTTATAATAAAAATTTAAGTTGTTGTTTTATTTTCCAGAATTATTTCCGATGAATTTTAATGAAGTTGTAAAATTAATTTGGATAGATTTGAGCTTTCCGGAGGTCAATTCAAGAAAGAAGGTGATTTTGGAATATCGGCATAACTTCAATAAAGTAAGTGTCTTGCTTAACCTCGAGTGGCAAAATTACCCCTTAGGCATCGAGTCTTATGTGCCATTTGTGAAATGTGAAAATCCGTGTACGCGAGGTGACGAGTACGTACTCGGGCTTATATGTGCAAATTTTATTTGTTTAAAGTTTTAGGCATTCTTATGTATTAAATTTGATATTGTTAGCATTAGTAAATCTTTGAATTATCATGCCTCGTTCCTTAATTGTCAAGTTTGTATTTTATATAATAATTTTGGTGTTATTGTCACTTGGATTTTATGTGAATTCCGTGTGTTTGTTGACTTGATATTTTTCTTGGAATTAAATTCACGAAGGAATCATTATCTGCAAATATTTATTAAATAAGTTTAAATTGAGGAGTTAATATAATTATCAATAATTTGGATTAATGAAGGCGTTGCCCTATACTGAGTATTTTTCACCTCTGTTGGTTGTTTTGAGGTTTTATATACGTTCTGTGGAGCCTTGGGCTATTTGTTGAGAAATTTATTGATTCTGCTACATATTTGGAATTTGGTTGTGGTTAGTGGCAAATTGTGATATGAATTGTTGTATTGTGTTGTGGTTTAAACACTCTCCTTGATGTTATTTATGGTTCCTACCTTGCTTGTTAATGATATACATGTGCTTGGTAAGGAAGAGTGTAAAGAATGAAGGGTGATGTCATACCATTTGAGAGTGTAAAGCACGAAGGGTGATGTCGTGCCATTTGAGAGTGTAAAGCACGAAGGGTGATGCCGTGTCATTGAGAGTGTAAAGCACGAAGGGTGACGCCGTGCCATTTCATTTATATTATCAGATGAGGATCAGAGTAAAAGCACGAAGGATGATGCCGTGCAATCATTTTGATATTATCATATATTCATGGCACGAAGGGTGTTTCCGTGCAGGCGAGGACGAGATACCTACATTATATTTTGATATCATTTTGTTGTGTATACATTCATACCTTTATCTTGAGATATTATTGTGCACCTATGTTTTCTATGTGACTTGTAGTCGATGTTGCTTCCTGTGTGCCTCCACTTTATTTCTTTTATTGTTATTGTCATTTCTCCCACCTAGTTGGTACTGTTATATATATCCACGGTGAGAAAGATATAAATGCACGAAGAGTGTTACCGTGCAAATTGATTTAATCTACATATATATATTGGGTGAGAATGAGACAAGTGCACGAAGGTATTGTCGTCCCATTTAATGTGATATGTTGAATATATTTCTCACGCCACGAAAGTTAAATGAGGTGTCACATATTGGGTGAGAATGAGACAAGTGCATGAAGGTATTGCCGTCCCATTTAATGTGATATGTTGAATATATTTCTCACGCCACGAAAGTTAAATAAGGTGTCACATGGTGACTTTTATTTGAAAGAATTATATTAGAAAGATATTTACTTGAAAGAAGTATATTTGAAAGATATTTACTTGAAAGAATTATACTCGGAAGATATTTACTTGAAAGAATTATATTCGGAAGATATTTATTAGAAAGAATTAATTAGAAAGATATCTATTTGAAAGAATTATATTAGAAAGATATTTACTTGAAAGAAGTATATTTGAAAGATATTTACTTGAAAGAATTATATTTGAAAGATATTTATTTGAAAGAATTATAATGGAAAGATATTTATTTGAAGGAAGTATATTCGAAATATATTTATTGAAGAGGACTATATTCTTGAGACTTTTATTGAAAAACTTATAGATAAAAGATGTATATTTTGAAGGACTTGATTAATTTGTTGTACCTGTGTTTATTATTCGTTTGACTAATATTTATGGTGTTCCCGTTGCCTTGATGTTTAAATCACTAGTTGATTGGTGTTGCTATCACTGCTATTTATTTTCTATTATTTGTTTATGCTATATTGCACAGATTATTTGACTAGTGAGTGTCTTGACTGTATTTCGTCACTACTCCACTGATGTTAGTCTTGATACTTACTGGGTACCGACCGTGGTGTACTCATACTACACTTCTGCAAATTTTTGTGCAGAGCTAGGTATTGAAGATATCGGATTCGGACAGAGATTAGAGTATGATCGCAAGGATTCAAGGTAGGACTGCTTGGTCATTGTAGTCCCTTGGAGTCTTTTCATTTTATTGTACTGTTAATTTCTTATTCGGTCAGTACTGTATATTCGATCCTCGAGATAATTTCATGTATTCAGTTGGAGTTCGTGACTCAGTACTACCAGTTTTGGGAGATTGTTATATTCATATTTGCTCCGCTGTTAGTTTTGATTACCTATTTAATTCATATTAAAAAAAATGCCTTTGAAATGTAATGGAAATCGACTTACCTAGTCTTAGAGACTAGGTGCCATCACGACACATGTGGTGGGATTTTGGGTTGTGACAAATTGGTATCAGAGCTCTAGGTTCATAGATTTTATGAGTCACGAGCGAGTTTAGTAGAGTCTTGTGGATCGGTACGGAGACGTCTGTACTTATCTTCGAGAGGCTACATAACTAGTATGAAAATTTTTCACTTCTTTTATTCCTTATCGTGCGGCATTTATTCAGCTTGAAGCATATATCTTATGTCCTTTTGCATCCACTTGTGTATGAAATCGCGCACTCGGTATCAACTATGCGCCAATGGTTTGTGATACTACCGAGGGGTTATAAGTGAGCCGAGTTCTCAACCATTATTACAACGTGTAGTCCAGATCGAGGATGCAGAAGTATTCAGAGATCATTCAGTTGTGCACATTGGGGTGCAGCAAGTTCTGACATCTGGTTGATAAGTATGATACTAAGAAGGTTTAATTAATTGCCTAATCATCACAAGCGTGGTAGGGTCATGAGGTGGATGTAGATATGAAGATAGTTGGTGGTATTATAGACTATGTAGTTCGTATGGGATTTCTATTTAGTGAAGGGTACATACTGGCAGCCAAGGCACTGGAGAAAGCGAGTTTAACTGTCACGAGGGTGACATGCGCCAAATAAATAGCTTGAGGTGTCTTATGACCGCTGAAGGTTAGTATTGTGGATCATCGGCATGTGTCCTATGGCTTCGCGTCAAGTGAGGGGAGTCCACTATCAACGATCAGATTGCGGGGTCATGATTTGTATGGGATGATGCTGGGTCTTGCTGTATTCCTGCATCCTTATTAATTCTACATTTCAGTACCAGCGCGGTTGTCACGCCCCGAACCTAGGAGCGAAACCAGCACCCGGTGCCTCACCTATTCTGGCATACCATATTGCGACTAAGGGACTCTGAACATATAATTTCATACTTTGGCCATGGGGCCACCTTGCAAGAAAATTTGCGAAGCAAAATATAAAAATGAATGGAAACTAGCGCTAACTAAACATCAATATAAAGTTAGGCCGACAAGGCCGTCATAGCTACTACAGCTGACAAACCACCAATTTATACAAACCCAACATACAACACTAACCAACAGGATATGTCTACAAGCCTCTACTAATAGATGTACTGTGATCGGAACAGGGCCCCGACCTACCCATAACATATATACAGATATACATAAGATGTACACAAAACTCTAGACCTGGCAACTCCGAAAGACGTGGAGCTTACCAATAAGGCGGAACTCGGGAAACACCTACTGAGGAGGTCTACCCGTCTATCTGTCCGAACCTGCATGCATGAAATGCAGCGCCCCCAGAAAAGGGACGTCAGTACGAAATAATGTACCGAGTATGTAAGGCAATAAAATAACTGAAAGCTGAAACTGAACTGATAATATGATAACTAAAATTAACTGGGATTCAAAGATGGTCTGGAGATATACTTACGTGCTGATACTGACTCAACTCTCTCAATATATTAAGTAAAATAAATGCCCGGCCCTATAAGGTTCGGTACGTGTAACTGCTCGGCCGTAGTAGGCTCGCTCATAGGCGCTCGGCCATACTGGGCATCTGTACCTCGGCCATCCTGGGCTCGCTCATAGGCGCTCGGCCACAGTAGGCTCGGTATATATAACTTACCATCTGATCAGAGGTTGCCCAATAGGGGCCTGCCCATCGATTATAGCTCGATGGTAATGAAAATACTGTAATACTGTATATATAGGCTTGCTGCTCTCTTGACTGGAAGAAGACAATACTAAATTGAATATAGAATCTCGATAAGGAATAATATTGTAACTTATGAGACTAGAATAGTGTGAATAAATTCATGAATATGAACTTCTTTTTATGTCTCATTATTAACACATGTAGCTACGAGATCATGCCAAAATGAAGGAAGGGATTAGCCTTAACATACCTTATCACAATCTTCCCAATCACCAAGTTGAACTCACCTCTTTGCACCTTAATCTACAAGAATGATAATAATACTATCGTTAAGTTACGAAAGGTACAACTATCGCACAACGAACGACAAACTTATTTTGTATTAAAACGGGCAGCATCTCCCCTATAATCCTTATTCCTCCAAATTAAAGATAACACCAAAAATACAAGAACAGAACAATAACAACATAAATACATCATTTTCCAGCCCTATATACGCCATTAAACACTACAAAACAGCCCAACACACCCCAATCTCTTCATACTCAAAACGACCACCGTAGTAGTGTCAAACGACCCGGAAATGTTATGACGAACGACCAGCCAACCACCCTATATTTATATCGTGTTTATAAACCCCTTTCCTACTCCAAAACTCCACAAAATAGTAGTAAAACACACAGCCCAACAGCAACACAAAACAGTCCACAAAACAGTCCGCTACAAGTGAATAACTCGAACTCACGGCTTCCGATCACCGTCCCGTGAGTTCTTACAAGTATAGAACGACTTGCCATGAATTTATAGAAGAAAAAATGGATGAAAGAGAGCAGTAAACTCACCTTATTTGTTGGATAACTCAGCTCCTATCTTGTTTCTTCAAAACTTTAGGTTTTACCTCTAATTAGAACTTGAAAGGGAGAGAAAATCAATTAGGGTTTGTGGGAAATTTTTGGGAGGATTCTTTGCAGAGCTTATGTCTGGTTATTATGCTCTAGTTTAAGTCTAATATATGAAGAAAATAGGCCCTTAAAAGGCCTCTTTGGACGACCCGAAATGGTCCATTTTTGGGCTTTCATTTAAGCAAGTAGGTGACACACCTACTTGTCACCTAGCAGCTTGTGCAGTATCGCAAAAATGCCCATATCTCTCTACTCTTATGTCGTATTGACAAACGGTTTAATGTGTTGGAAAATAGACTCATAGATATTTAATTTGATAGGTGGAACACCCCATAACTCTAAGTATATTGGGAGAAAATTGCAGTTACATTTGACCCAAAGTTTCATTAAAACTTATGAATGTAACTTGTGATGACTTTCATCGACTTTTGTTTCACAACTCGCTTGACTTAAAAACATAACACAAGGATGTCATACGACTAATATAAATCATAACATAATCTCTTTATCATGTTAATCACCCTAGTATCACCCCAAAGGTACATGTTATAACATTCCCAACTTGTCGACTTTCAACGAAACATTGTTTTATTCAATTGCTTTAGCTTCTGAACTGTCTAACCCTCTTTGTACTTGTTGTTCATGATCTTCAATATTTGTAACCTCAGAGGTAACATGATTAACTTACTTTATATACTTTTAAATATTATCTCATTTTTGGTCCTACATTAGTTTTCTTACGACGCATTTTTACGTACAAAAATATAGGGTGTAACAGCGGTCACATCAACAATTTCAAATATTCGGGGTGCTACAGTAAGTTCTTTTAATGCGCCATCGGCACGGGGTTCTTACAAGGGTTATTCTAGTTAATACTTCATGTGCATGGTCAGTTAGAGGTGGTGGACAGGTGGGTAGAGGGCGCCTAAGAGGTGGAGGCCCGACCCGTTGATATAATCTCTATGATTTGGCTGAGGCCAAGACACCAGATGGTGTCGTTACAGGTACGATCCTGATTTTGTTATAAAAGGATATCTTCCCTTAATTTGATTCGGTTCTGAATATTGAGGTGAGTCCTCCTATTATGCTCCGCTTATGGGTAAGTTTCGTAATTTTGTGACCCACTTATATGTTATCCCTGTTGGGACAATTGAGGATGTGAGCCTGTGTCTGTCATTTTTACTTTTGTACACCATTGAGGGCTATAAGTCCAAAAGTAATTTTTAATATTCATCACAGTGGGTTTAATGTGTTTCAAAATAATTAATTCCAATTTTTATGAATTATATGCCCTACCGGTATGAGGGTTCATTATGTATTGTGAAAACTATTTATGAAATATATTGAACAGGAGAAAAGAAAGGAAATTGAAAATTTTAGTTGGCACAATGTGCAAAATACTTGTGATTCAGAGTTGAGGACGAGATCCTCGCATTTTTATATGATGTGAAATATTTAAACCGGGCTACAAGTCACGGTGGAAGTTATATGAGGACGAGATCCTTGTGGTGAAATATTTATGAGTTTAAAATTCTCCCTTTGTGAAATTTAATTTGTATAATAATATTAATATGGAGTCATCCCTGTTAGGCTTATTTGATAATTCTTGTATATTTTCTGTTCATATTCAGCAATTTTTGTGCTGTAAACATTGAGTTTTAGCCTATAAGGTGATTGCCCAGGTGGAGTTAAATGTAACTCATTAATCCGAGTAAGTAATCATGAGGTCTTCATGCCTCACATTCTATTTTCAGTGTTGTGAAAATTCGAAATGAGGTGGTGTTAATTTGAGATTAATTGATGATGCTGGAATTAATTATGAACAGCTTTTAAGGCCAGAGATGTGGCGATGAGCATACATATGATGTGCTTCATGTCCTGATATAATTATGATAATGCAATGCTGAGATTAGTGTTATTGATATATACTTGTGGTGTTTTGTTGGGTTACGGATGTGTTGTAGGAGTTATTTTGGTGTTACTCTGGCAGGTGGTTAGGCCCAATTACAGGGGAGACTCTACCAAAATTTTTGAAAAATTTGGGAGTTAGTAAAAATTTGGGGGATTGAGACGTGCAAAAGAAGAGACAAACTATGTTATGTGTTTAAGGGCGAATGATCCTAAGCGGAGAAGAATGAAACACCCCAGAAAAATTTTAAAGTACTTCAACACTATCAAAAAAGTTGGTGTGTGCATATGCACGAGTTGCTATAGCCTGTTGAGACTAATACCGTGCGTCGAAGTGAAAATCAGGCATTTTGGAAATGATTGGAGAGTTGGGGATTTTTGCTCTAAAGCTTATACGAATGGAGAAAAGAAATAATCTCAATTGAGATGGTGTTGTCGGACCCGTGTTAAATTGCAGAGATGTAGAATCACTCACAAGTATGTGTGCAAGAATGTACTCAGTAATTTAAAGTCCCCAGAAAGATTCTTAGCATGTTCGAGGACGAACGTTTGTTTAAGAGGTGGAGAATGTAACAACCCGACTTGTCGTTTTAAGAATTTATGCCTCGTTCAGTGACTAAAGGTCTTGAGCAGCTTCACAATATGTATTATGACCCGTGGGTGTGGTCGAGTTTGAATTACTGAATATTCAGATTTAAATTAAAAGAACAATCCTTATTTAGAAGCTTAAATGTAAAAAGTTGACTGGAGAGTTGACTTTTGAGAAAACGGCTCCGGAATGGAATTTTGATGATTTCAATAGCTCTGTATGGTGATTATGGACTTAGGAGCATGTCCGGAAAATTATTTGGAGGCCTGTAGTAGAATTAGGCTTGAAATGGCGAAAGATGAATTTTTTGGAAGTTTGACCGGGGGGTTGACTTTTTGATATCGGGGTCGGAATCCGATTCTGAAAATTGGAATAGCTTCATTGTATCATTTCTGACTTGTGTGCAAAATTTGAGGTCATTCGAACGTGGTTTGGTAGGTTTCGCGGTCATTTGTGGAATTCAAAAATTTCTAAGTTCATTAGGCTTGAACCCGAGTGTAATTTGTATTTTTGGTGTTGTTGAAGATGATTTGAAGGTTCGACTAAGTTCATATGATGTTATGGGACACCTTGGTATGTTTGGTTGAGGTCCCGAGGGCCTCGGGTGTGTTTCAGATCATTTTTGTCTATTTTGTTCTTCGCATTCACAAACAGACTCTCGCGTTCGCGAAGAAGGAAATCTCTGTTGCAATGGTCTAAGTTTGGAGGCTCATATCTCGCAATCTATAAACGATTTGGAGATGATCTAAAAATTAAAGTTGTAGTCCTTTGTGTCTAGTTTGCAGAAAGGTAAACCATTTATCATTTGGAATTGTGTACCAAAAGTTATGGTAGATACACTACAGGCTTTCTGGGAAGAGTTTAGAAATCTCTGTTGCACAGGGCTGACTTTGGAAGCTTATATCTCGCAATATATAAGGAATGGGGAGATGAGCAACATATAAAAGTTATAGCTCTTTAAGTCTAGTTTTCAGAAAGTGAAACCATTTGTCATTTGGAGTTTCGTACAAAAGGTTATGACCATTATACTAGAGGCTATCTGAGAAGAGTTTGAAAATGGTTGTTGGAGAATTTGTTCATCGCGAACGCGAGGGAAGGGTCGCGAACGCGGAGAACAAATCCCTGGGCAGCAGAATAAAGTCCAAATTCGTCTCATTCTTCCATTTTTGGACCAAGGAAGCTCGGTTGAGGCAATGTTTCTAAAGTTTTTCAAGGAAAACATTAGGGTATAAATTCCTAACTTGATTTTGTTTAAATTACATAAATCTATTGTTGTTTTTACCACTAAGTTAGTGAATTGGGTAGAAAATGGTAGAAATCCTCTAGACATTAATTTAAGATTGAAGGACGATCCGTTATCAGAATTTGATAATTTTGGTATAGTTGAACTCGTATCGGAATGGGTGTTCGAATTTCGTAAAAATTTTATCACGTTCTGAGGGGCGGGCCTAGCCCTGACTTTTTATAATAAAAATTTAAGTTGGTGTTTTATTATCCAGAATTATTTTCGATGAATTTTAATGAAGTTGTAAAATTAATTTGGATAGATTTGAGCTTTCCGGAGGTCAATTCAAGCAAGAAGGCGATTTTGGAATATCGGCATAACTTCAATAAAGTAAGAGTCTTGCTTAACCTCGAGTGGGAAAATTACCCCTTAGGCATCGAGTCTTATGTGCCATTTGTGAAATGTGAAAATCTGTGTACGCGAGGTGACGAGTACGTACTCGGGTTTATATGTGCAAATTTTATTGGTTTAAAGTTTTAGGCATTCTTATGTATTAAATTAGATAATTGTTAGCATTAGTAAATGCTTGAATTATCGCGCCTCGTTCCTTAATTGTCAAGTTTGTATTTTATATAATAATTTGGTGTTATTTTCACTTGGATGTTATGTGAATTCCATGTGTTTGTTGACTTGATATTTTTCTTGGAATTAAATTCACGAAGGAATCATTATCTGCAAATATTTATTAAATAAGTTTAAATTGAGGAGTTAATATAATTATCAAGAATTTGGATTAATGAAGGCGTTGCCCTATACTGAGTATTTTTCACCTCTGTTGGTAGTTTTGAGGTTTTATATACGTTCTGTGGAGCCTTGGGCTATTTGTTGAGAAATTTATTGATTCTGCTACATATTTGGAATTTGGTTGTGGTTAGTGGCAAATTGTGATATGAATTATTGTATTGTGTTGTGGTTTAAACACTCTCCTTGATGTTATTTATGGTTCCTACCTTGCATGTTAATGATATACATGTGCTTGGTGAGGAAGGGTGTAAAGCACGAAGGGTGATGCCGTACCGTTTGAGAGTGTAAAGCACGAAGGGTGATGCCGTGCCATTTGAGAGTGTAAAGCACGAAGGGTGATTTCGTGCAATTATTTTGATATTATCATATATTCATGGAACGAAGGGTGTTTTCGTGACTTGTAGTCGTTGTTGCTTCATGTATGCCTCCACTTTATTTCTTTTATTGTTATTGGTATTTCTCCCACCTAGTTGGTACTGTTATATATATGCACGATGAGAAAGATATAAATGCACGAAGGGTGTTACATGCCAATTGATTTAATCTCTCTCTCTCTCTCTCTCTCTCTCTCTCTCTCTCTCTCTCTATGCACGGTGAGAAAGATATAAATGCACGAAGGGTATTACCGTGCCAATTAATTTAATCTACATATATATTTATATATTGGGTGAGAATGAGACAAGTGCACGAAGGTATTGCCGTGCCATTTGATGTGATATGTTGAATATATTTCTCACGCCTGAAAAGTTAAAGGAGGCGTCACATGGTGACTTTTATTTGAAAGAATTATATTAGAAAGATATCTATTTGAAAGAATTATATTAGAAAGATATTTACTTGAAAAAAGTATATTTGAAAGATATTTACTTGGAAGAATTATATTTGAAAGATATTTACTTGAAAGAATTATTTTCGAAAGATATATATATATATATATATATATATATATATATATATATACACACACACACACACACACACACAGAGCCTTAAGGCTCGTTGCGGCGTGCAACCCGATTCAAATACATACCTATAGCTCACAGCTCGGCACTCAGGCCCTAACTCAGTCACCAACCTCTACAGTCTCTCGGGCTCTCAGAATTCATAAAGATCAACATAAACAAAGTAACATAGTGTATCAACAAGAATCAAGAAGAGATTGAGATATGATGCGCAAGTAAAACTATGACTGAGTACAAGATAACAATTAGCAAATAATTCAATAAGTACGCGACCTCTGCAAGTCCCAATAGTACTATCACATAGCCTAATCATGATTCCTTATATGATTTGCAGTAAAATTTCTATAACACAGAGAGAACAGGTAATTAACAATAGTCTATTCGACTTTACCGTCTCACATGACGGACCAAGTCGCAATCCCCCACGGTGCACGCCCACACGCCCGTCACCTAGCATGTGCGTCACCTCCAAAATAGTCACATCATACCAAAATTCGGGGTTTCATACCTCAGGACCAAATATAAAACAGTTACTTACCTAAAAACATGAAAAAATCCTACTCTGAAATGGACTTGCCCCTTGAATCAATCTCCCAACGCCCCAAATCTGGCCACAAGCAGTACGATATAATTAATATAAGCTAAAAGAATCAATTCCACAAGAAAAATACGAAATCATAAGCCAA